>NC_069500.1:798552713-798752713 GCF_027579735.1 Bombina bombina | reverse complement strand
TGCTTTGTTCGCTATTTCCGATATACCCTCACAGGGATCTGATTTGGGGGTCAGTGAACTTCTGTGTGAGGGGGAACTTTCCGATTCGGGAAGTGTGTTGCTTCAGATGGATTCGGACTTCATGTCCTTTAGATTTAAGCTTGAACACCTCCGCCTGTTACTTCGGGAGGTTTTAGCGACTCTGGATGACTGTAACTCTATTGTGGTACCACCAGAGAAATTGTGTAAAATGGACAAATACTTAGAGGTACCTGCTTACACTGATTTTTTTCCGGTTCCTAAGAGATCTGCCCTCACAAACATCACCAACTCCCTAATCTGCCCTCCCTAACATCGCCGACACCTAACTTCAAACATTAACCCCTAATCTGCCGACTGGAGCTCACCGCTATTCTAATAATTGTATTAACCCCTAAAGCTAATTCTAACCCTAACCCTAACACCCCCCTAAGTTAAATATAATTTTTATCTAACAAAATAAATTAACTATTATTAAATAACTTATTCCTATTTAAAGTTAAATACTTACCTGTAAAATAAACCCTAATATAGCTACAATATAAATTATAATTATATTGTAGCTATTTTAGGATTAATATTTATTTTACAGGCAACTTTGTAATTATATTAACCAGGTACAATAGCTATTAAATAGTTAAGAACTATTTAATAGCTACCTAGTTAAAATAATTACAAAATTACCTGTAAAATAAATCCTAACCTAAGTTACAAATAAACCTAACACTACACTATCAATAAATTAATTAAATAAAATACCTACAATTATCTACAATTAAACCTAACACTACACTATCAATAAATTATTTAAATACAATACCTACAAATAACTACAATTAAATAAACTAACTAAAGTACAAAAAATAAAAAAGAACTAAGTTACAAAAAATAAAAAAATATTTACAAACATTAGAAAAATATTACAACAATTTTAAACTAATTACACCTACTCTAAGCCCCCTAATAAAATAACAAAGACCCCCAAAATAAAAAAATGCCCTACCCTATTCTAAATTAAAAAAGTTCAAAGCTCTTTTACCTTACCAGCCCTGAAAAGGGCCATATGCGGGGCATGCCCCAAAGAATTCAGCTCTTTTGCCTGTAAAAAAAACCACATACAATACCCCCCCAACATTACAACCCACCACCCACATACCCCTAATCTAACCCAAACCCCCCTTAAATAAACCTAACACTAAGCCCCTGAAGATCTCCCTACCTTGTCTTCACCTCACCGGGTCCCGATCTGTCCAGAAGAGCCTCCGATGTCTTGATCCAAGCCCAAGCGGGGGGCTGAAGAGTGACGTCCATCCTCGGGCTGAAGTCTGGATCCAAGCGGCGGCTGAAGAAATCCATCATCGGGCTGAAGTCGGAAGTCCATCATCGGGATGAAGTCTTCTATCAAGCCGCATCTTCAATCTTCTTTCTTCTGGAGCGGAGCGGAGCCATCTTCTTCCCAACCGACGTGGATCCAACCTCTTCAAGCGACGCCTACTAGCCGAATGATGGTTCCTTTAAATGACGTCATCCAAGATGGCGTCCCTCGAATTCTGATTGGCTGATGGAATCAGCCAATCAGAATCAAGTTCAATCCGATTGGCTAATTCAATCAGCCAATCAGATTGAGCTCGCATTCTATTGGCTGTTCCGATCAGCCAATAGAATGCGAGCTCAATCTGATTGGCTGATTGGATCAGCCAATCGGATTGAACTTGATTCTGATTGGCTGATTCCATCAGCCAATCAGAATTTTCCTACCTTAATTCCGATTGGCTGATAGAATCCTATCAGCCAATCGGAATTCGAGGGACGCCATCTTGGATGACGTCCCATAAAGGAACCGTCATTCGTCGGGAAGTCGTTGGAAGAAGAAGATGGGTCTGCGGTGGAGGTCTTCAAGATGGAGCCGGTCGTCATCAGATGAAGATAGAAGATGCCGCTTGGAAGAAGATGGTTGCCGGTCCGGATCTACTCTTCTTCCTGGATAGGATGAAGACTTTGGAGCCTCTTCTGGACTTCTTCAGCCGTCGCTTGATAGAAGACTTCAGCCGGATGATGGATGTCTAGCCCCCGCTTGGGCTTGGATGAAGATTTCAGAACCTGGAACGATCGGTGATACCTGGCATGGTGAAGACAAGGTAGGAAGATCTTCAGGGGCTTAGTGTTAGGTTTATTTAAGGGGGGTTTGGGTTAGATTAGGGGTATGTGGGTGGTGGGTAGTAATGTTGGGGGGGGGGTATTGTATGTTTTTTCTTTCATGTAATTAGCAAGAGTCCATGAGCTAGTGACGTATGGGATATACATTCCTACCAGGAGGGGCAAAGTTTCCCAAACCTTAAAATGCCTATAAATACACCCCTCACCACACCCACAATTCAGTTTTACAAACTTTGCCTCCGATGGAGGTGGTGAAGTAAGTTTGTGCTAGATTCTACGTTGATATGCGCTCCGCAGCAAGTTGGAGCCCGGTTTTCCTCTCAGCGTGCAGTGAATGTCAGAGGGATGTGAGGAGAGTATTGCCTATTTGAATGCAGTGATCTCCTTCTACGGGGTCTATTTCATAGGTTCTCTGTTATCGGTCGTAGAGATTCATCTCTTACCTCCCTTTTCAGATCGACGATATACTCTTATATATACCATTACCTCTGCTGATTCTCGTTTCAGTACTGGTTTGGCTTTCTACAAACATGTAGATGAGTGTCCTGGGGTAAGTAAATCTTATTTTCTGTGACACTCTAAGCTATGGTTGGGCACTTTGTTTATAAAGTTCTAAATATATGTATTCAAACATTTATTTGCCTTGACTCAGGATGTTCAACATTCCTTATTTTTCAGACAGTCAGTTTCATATTTGGGATAAATGCATTTGTTTCAATCATTTTTTCTTACCTTAAAAAATTTGACTTTTTCCCTGTGGGCTGTTAGGCTCGCGGGGGCAGAAAATGCTTCATTTTATTGCGTCATTCTTGGCGCGGACTTTTTTGGCGCAAAATTTTTTTTCTGTTTCCGGCGTCATACGTGTCGCCGGAAGTTGCGTCATTTTTTTACGTTTTTTGCGTCAAAAATGTCGGCGTTCCGGATGTGGCGTCATTTTTGGCGCCAAAAGCATTTAGGCGCCAAATAATGTGGGCGTCTTTTTTGGCGCTAAAAAATATGGGCGTCACTTTTGTCTCCACATTATTTAAGTCACATTATTTATTGCTTCTGGTTGCTAGAAGCTTGTTCACTGGCATTTTTTTCCCATTCCTGAAACTGTCATTTAAGGAATTTGATCAATTTTGCTTTATATGTTGTTTTTTTCTTTTACATATTGCAAGATGTTCCACGTTGCAACTGAGTCAGAAGATACTTCAGGAAAATCACTGCCCAGTGCTGGAGCTACCAAGCTAAGTGTATCTGCTATAAACTTTTGGTATCTGTTTCTCCAGCTGTTGTTTGTATTGCATGTCATGTCAAACTTATTAATGCAGATAAAATTTCCTTTAGTACTGTTACATTACCTGTTGCTGTTCCGTCAACATCTAATTTTCAGAGTGTTCCTGATAACATAAGAGATTTTATTTTTTAAATCCATTAAGAAGGCTATGTCTGTTATTTCTCCTTCTAGTATACATAAAAGTCTTTTAAAACTTCTCTTTTTTCAGATGAATTTTTAAATGAACATCATCATTCTGATACTGATAATGGTTCTTCTGGTTCAGAGGTTTCTGTCTCAGAGGTTGATGCTGATAAATCTTTGTATTTGTTCAAGATGGAATTTATTCGTTCTTTACTTAAAGAAGTATTATTTGCATTAGAAATAGAGGATTCTGGTCCTCTTGATACTAAATGTAAACGTTTAAATAAGGTTTTTAAATCTCCTGTAGTTATTCCAGAAGTGTTATCTCCCTGATGCTATTTCTGAAGTAATTTCCAGGGAATGGAATAATTTGGGTAATTTATTTACTCCTTCTAGACGTTTAAGCAATTATATCCTGTGCCATCTGACAGATTAGAGTTTTTTGGGACAAAAATCCCTAAGGTTATGGGGCTGTCTCTACTCCTGCTAATGTACTACTATTCCTACGGCAGATAGTACTTCATTTAAGGATCCTTTAGATAGGAAAATTGAATCCTTTCTAAGAAAAGCTTACTTATGTTCAGGTAATCTTCTTAGACCTGCTATATTTTTAGCGGATGTTGCTGCAGCTTCAACTTTTTGGTTAGAAGCTTTAGCGCAACAAGTAACAGATCATAATTTTATAGCATTATTATTATTCTATAACATGCTAATAATTTTATTGGTGATACCATCTTTTGATATCATTAGAGTTGATGTCAGGTATATGTCTCTAGCTATTTTAGCTAGAAAAGCTTTATGGATTAAACTTGGAATGCTGATATGTCTTCTAAGTCAACTTTGCTTTCCCTTTCTTTCCAGGGTAAATAATCATTTTCGTTCCTTTCCTCACAACAAGGAACAAAAGCCTGATCCTTCATCCTCAGGAGCGGTATCAGTTTGGAAACTATTTCCAGTTTGGAATATATCCAAGCCTTATAGAAACCTATAGCCAGCTCCTAAGTACCTATGAAGGTGCGGCCCTTATTCCAGCTCAGCTGGTATGGGGCAGATTACGTTTTCTTCAAAGAAATTTGGATCAATCTCTGGTTTCAGAACATTGTTTCAGAAAGGTACAGAATTGGCTTCAAGTTAAGGCCTCCTGCTAAGAGATTTTTTTCTTTCCCGTGTCTCAGTTAACACAGCAAAGGCTCAGCATTTCTGAAATGTGTTTCAGATCTAGAGTTGGCTGGAGTATTTATGCCAGTTCCAGTTCTGGAACAGGGGCTGGGGTTTTATTTTATCTCTTCATTGTACCAAAGAAGGTCAATTCCTTCAGACCAGTTCCGGATCTATCATTATTGAATCGTTATGTTAGGATACCAACATTCAAGATGGTTACTGTAGGACTATCCTGCCTTTTTGTTTAGCAAGGGCATTATATGTCTACAATAGATTTACAGGATGTGTATCTGCATATTCCGATTCATCCAGATCACTTTTAGTGTCTGAGATTCTCTTTTTAGACAAGCATTACCAGTTTTTTGGCTCTACCGTTTGGCCTAGCCTCAGTTCCAAGAATTTTTTTCAAAGGTTCTCGGTGCCCTTCTTTCTGTAATCAGAGAACAGGGTTTTGGTATTTCCTTATTTGGACGATATCTTGGTACTTGCTCAGTCTTCTCATTTTCGAAGAATCTCATACGAATCGACTTGTGTTGTTTCTTCAAGTTCATGGTTGGAGGATCAATTTACCAATCAATTCATTGATTCCTCAGACAAGGGTAACCTTTTTAGGTTTCTAGATAGATTCAGTGTCTATGACTCTGTCCTTGTCAGACAAGAGAAGTTTAACATTGATATCAGCTTGTCAAAACCTTCAGTCACAATCATTCCCTTTGGTAGCCTTATGCATGGAAATGTTGGGTCTTAGGACTGCCGCATCAGATGCGATCTCCTTTGCTCGTTTTCACATGCGACCTCTTCAGCTCTGTATGCTGAACCAATGGTGCAGGGATTACTCAAAGATATCTCAATTAATATCTTTAAACCGATTTTACGACACTCTCTGACATGGTGGACAGATCACCATCGTTTAGTTCAGGGGGCTTCTTGTTCTTCCGACCTGGACTATAATCTCAACAGATGCAAGTCTTACAGGTTGGGGAGCTGTGTGGGGGTATCTGACGGCACAAGGGGTTTGGGAATCTCAGGAGGTGAGATTTCCGATCAATATTTTGGAACTCCGTGCAATTTTCAGAGCTCTTCAGTCTTGGCCTCTTCTGAAGAGAGAGTTGTTCATTTGTTTTCAGATAGACAATGTCACAACTGTGGCATACATCAATCATCAAGGAGGGACTCACAGTCCTCTGGCTATGAAAGAAGTATCTCGAATTTTGGTTTGGGCGGAATCCAGCTCCTGTCTAATCTCTGCGGTTCATATCCCAGGTATGGACAATTGGAAAGCGGATTATCTCAGTCGCCAAACATTGCATCCGGGCGAATGGTCTCTTCACCCAGAGGTATTTCTTCAGATTATTCAAATGTGGGAACTTCCAGAAATAGATCTGATGGCTTCTCATCTAAACAAGAAACTTCCCAGGTATCTGTCCAGATCCCGGGATCCTCAGGCGGAGGCAGTGGATGCATTATCACTTCCTTGGAAGTATCATCCTGCCTATATCTTTCCGCCTCTAGTTCTTCTTCCAAGAGTAATCTCCAAGATTCTGAAGGAATGCTCGTTTGTTCTGCTGGTAGCTCCGGCATGGCCTCACAGGTTTTGGTATGCGGATCTTGTCCGGATGGCCTCTTGCCAACCGTGGACTCTTCCGTTAAGACCAGACCTTCTGTCTCAAGGTCCTTTTTTCCATCAGGATCTGAAATCCTTAAATTTAAAGGTATGGAGATTGAACGCTTGATTCTTGGTCAAAGAGGTTTCTCTGACTCTGTGATTAATACTATGTTTCAGGCTCGTAAATCTGTATCCAGAGAGATATATTATAGAGTCTGGAAGACTTATATTTCTTGGTGTCTTTCTCATCATTTTTCTTGGCATTCTTTTAGAATACCGAGAATATTACAGTTTCTTCAGGATGGTTTAGATAAGGGTTTGTCCGCAAGTTCCTTGAAAGGACAAATCTCTGCTCTTTCTGTTCTTTTTCACAGAAAGATTGCTATTCTTCCTGATATTCATTGTTTTGTACAAGCTTTGGTTCGTATAAAGCCTGTCATTAAGTCAATTTCTCCTCCTTGGAGTTTGAATTTGGTTCTGGGGGCTCTTCAAGCTCCTCCATTTGAACCTATGCATTCATTGGACATTAAATTACTTTCTTGGAAAGTTTTGTTCCTTTTGGCCATCTCTTCTGCCCGAAGAGTTTCTGAATTATCTGCTCTTTCTTGTGAGTCTCCTTTTCTGATTTTTCATCAGGATAAGGCGGTGTTGCGAACTTCTTTTGAATTTTTACCTAAGTTGTGAATTCCAACAACATTAGTAGAGACATTGTGGTTCCTTCATTATGTCCTAATCCTAAGAATTCTAAGGAGAAATCGTTGCATTCTTTGGATATTGTTAGAGCTTTGAAATATTATGTTGAAGCTACTAAGTCTTTCCGAAAGACTTCTAGTTTATTTGTTATCTTTTCCGGTTCTAGAAAGGCCAGAAAACTTCTGCCATTTCTTTGGCATCTTGGTTGAAATCTTTAATTCATCTTGCCTATGTTGAGTCGGGTAAAACTCCACCTCAGAGGATTACAGCTCATTCTACTAGGTCAGTTTCTACTTCCTGGGCGTTTAGGAATGAAGCTTCGGTTGATCAGATTTGCAAAGCGGCAACTTGGTCCTCTTTGCATACTTTTACCAAATTCTACCATTTTGATGTATTTTCTTCTTCTGAAGCAGTTTTTGGTAGAAAAGTACTTCAGGCAGCGGTTTCAGTTTGAATCTTCTGCTTATGTTTTTCATTAAACTTTATTTTGGGTGTGGATTATTTTCAGCAGGAATTGGCTGTCTTTATTTTATCCCTCCCTCTCTAGTGACTCTTGTGTGGAAAGATCCACATCTTGGGTAGTCATTATCCCATACATCACTAGCTCATGGACTCTTGCTAATTACATGAAAGAAAACATAATTTATGTAAGAACTTACCTGATAAATTCATTTCTTTCATATTAGCAAGAGTCCATGAGGCCCGCCCTTTTTTGTGGTGGTTATGATTTTTTTGTATAAAGCACAATTATTCCAATTCCTTATTTTATATGCTTTCGCACTTTTTTCTTATCACCCCACTTCTTGGCTATTCGTTAAACTGAATTGTGGGTGTGGTGAGGGGTGTATTTATAGGCATTTTAAGGTTTGGGAAACTTTGCCCCTCCTGGTAGGAATGTATATCCCATACGTCACTAGCTCATGGACTCTTGCTAATATGAAAGAAATTAATTTATCAGGTAAGTTCTTACATAAATTATGTTTTTTTACAGGCAAAAGAGCTGAATTCTTTGGGCATGCCCTGCAAAGGGCCCTTTTAAGGGCTGGTAAGGTAAAAGAGCTTTGAACTTTTGTAATTTAGAATAGGGTAGGGCATTATTTTATTTTGGGGGTCTTTGTTATTTTATTAGGGTGCTTAGAGTAGGTGTAATTAGTTTAAAATTGTTGTAATTTTTTTCTAATGTTTGTAAATATTTTTTTATTTTTTGTAACTTAGTTCTTTTTTATTTTTTGTACTTTAGTTAGTTTATTTAATTGTATTTATTTGTAGGAATTGTATTTAATTTATTTATTGATAGTGTAGTGTTAGGTTTAATTGTAGATAATTGTAGGTAGTTTATTTAATTTATTTATTGATAGTGTAGTGTTAGGTTTAATTGTAACTTAGGTTAGGATTTATTTTACAGGTAATATTATTAAATAGTTCTTAACTATTTAATAGCTATTGTACCTGGTTAAAATAATTACAAAGTTGCCTGTAAAATAAATATTAATCCTAAAATAGCTAAGATATAATTATAATTTATATTGTAGCTATATTAGGATTTATTTTACAGGTAAGTATTTAGATTTAAATAGGAATAATTTATTTAATAAGACTTAATTTATTTCGTTAGATAAAAATTATATTTAACTTAGGGGGGTGTTAGTGTTAGGGTTAGACTTAGCTTTAGGGGTTAATCCATTTATTAGAGTAGCAGTGAGCTCCGGTAAGCAGATTAGGGGTTAATACTTGAAGTTAGCTGTCGGCGATGTTAGGGAGGGCAGATTAGGGGTTAATACTATTTATTATAGGGTTATTGAGGCGGGAGTCAGGCGGATTAGGGGTTAATACATTTATTATACTAGCGGTGAGCTCTGGTCGGCAGATTATGGGTTAATTATTGTAGGTAGCTGGCAGCGACGTTGTGGGGGGCAGATTAGGGGTTAATAAATATAATATAGGGGTCGGCGGTGTTAGGGGCAGCAGATTAGGGGTACATAGGGATAACGTAGTTGGCGGCAGTGTACAGAGCGGAAGATTAGGGGTTAAAAAATTTAAATATAGTGGTGGCGATATGGGGGGACCTCGGTTTAGGGGTACATAGGTAGTTTATGGGTGTTAGTGTACTTTAGAGCACAGTAGTTAAGAGCTTTATAAACCGGCGTTAGCCCAGAAAGCTCTTAACTACTGACTTTTTTCTGCGGCTGGAGTTTTGTCGTTAGATTTCTAACGCTCACTTCAGCCACGACTCTAAATACCAGCGTTAGAAAGATCCCATTGAAAAGATAGGATACGCAATTGACGTAAGGGGATCTGCGGTATGGAAAAGTTGCGGCTGGAAAGTGAGCGTTAGACCCTTTAATGACTGGCTCCAAATACCAGAGGGCGGTAAAAAACAGCGTTAGGAGCCTTTAACGCTGGTTTTCACGGCTACCGCCCAACTCTAAATCTAACCGCAAGTTACCTGTAAAATAAATATAAACCCTAAAATAGCAGCAATGTAATTATTAATTATATTATAGCTATCTTAGGCCTAGATTTAGAGTTTGGCGGTAGCCGTGAAAACCAGCGTTAGAGGCTCCTAACGCTTGTTTTAGGCTACCGCCGGTATTTTGAGTCAGTCAGGAAAGGCTCACGCTCACTTTCCAGCCGCGACTTTTCCATACCGCAGATCCCCTTACGTCAATTGCGTATCCTATCTTTTCAATGGGATCTTTCTAACTCCGGTATTTAGAGTCGTGTCTGAAGTGAGCGTTAGAATTCTAACGACAAAACTCCAGCCGCAGAAAAAAGTCAGTAGTTAAGAGCTTTCTGGGCTAACGCCGGTTCATAAAGCTCTTAACTACTGTGCTCTAAAGTACACTAACACCCATAAACTACCTATATACCCCTAAACCGAGGTCCCCCCACATCGGCGCCACTCGATTAAATTTTTTAACCCCTAATCTGCTGACCGCCACCTACGTTATACTTATGTACCCCTAATCTGCTGCCCCTAACACCGCCGACCCCTATATTATATTTATTAACCCCTAACCTGCCCCCCACAACGTCGCCGCCAGCTACCTACAATAATTAACCCCTAATCTGCCGACCGCAAAGAGCCGCCACCTACGTTATACTTATGTACCCCTAATCTGCTGCCCCTAACACCGCCGACCCCTATATTATATTTATTAACCCCTAATCTGCCCCCCCTCAATGTCGCCTCCACCTGCCTACACTTATTAACCCCTAATCCGCCTCACTCCCGCCTCAATAACCCTATAAGAAATAGTATTAACCCCTAATCTGCCCTCCCTAACATCGCCGACACCTAACTTCAATTATTAACCCCTAATCTGCCGACCGAATCTCGCCGCTATTCTAATAAATGGATTAACCCCTAAAGCTAAGTCTAACCCTAACACCTTCTAAGTTAAATATATTTTAAATCTAACAAAATAAATTAACTCTTATTAAATAAATTATTCCTATTTAAAGCTAAATACTTACCTGTAAAATAAACCCTAATATAGCTACAATATAAATTATAGTTATATTATAGCTATTTTAGGATTTATATTTATTTTACAGGCAACTTTGTATTTATTTTAACCAGGTACAATAGCTATTAAATAGTTAAGAACTATTTAATAGCTAAAATAGTTAAAATAATTACAAAATTACCTGTAAAATAAATCCTAACCTAAGTTACAATTAAACCTAACACTACACTATCAATAAATAAATTAAATAAACTACCTACAATTATCTACAATTAAATCTAACACTACACTATCAATAAATAAATTAAATACAATTCCTACAAATAAATACAATTAAATAAACTAACTAAAGTACAAAAAATAAAAAAGAACTAAGTTACAAAAAATAAAAAAATATTTACAAACATTAGAAAAAAATTACAACAATTTTAAACTAATTACACCTACTCTAAGCCCCCTAATAAAATAACAAAGACCCCTAAAATAAAAAAATGCCCTACCCTATTCTAAATTACAAAAGTTCAAAGCTCTTTTACCTTACCAGCCCTGAACAGGGCCCTTTGCGGGGCATGCCCCAAAGAATTCAGCTCTTTTGCCTGTAAAAACCCCCACATACAATACCCCCCCCCCCAACATTACAACCCACCACCCACATACCCCTAATCTAACCCAAACCCCCCTTAAATAAACCTAACACTAAGCCCCTGAAGATCTTCCTACCTTATCTTCACCATACCAGGTTCACTGATCGATCCAGAAGAGCTCCTCCAATGTCTTGATCCAAGCCCAAGCGAGGGGCTGAAGATGTCCATGATCCCGCTGAAGTCTTCATCCAAGCGGGAGCTGAAGAGGTCCATGATCCGGCTGAAGTCTTCTATCAACGGCATCTTCAATCTTCTTTCTTTCGGATCCGTGTTCATCCCGCCGACGCGGAACATCCATCTTCACCGACGACTTCCCGACGAATGACGGTTCCTTTAAGGGACGTCTATCGGATTCTATCAGCCAATCGGAATTAAGGTAGGAAAATTCTGATTGGCTGATGGAATCAGCCAATCAGAATCAAGTTCAATCCGATTGGCTGATCCGATCAGCCAATCAGATTGAGCTCGCATTCTATTGGCTGATCGGAATTGGAAACCTTTTTCAAGTTAGAATAAATCCAGACCGTTTAAAAAACCAAAGCCAGCCCCCAAGTCTGCATGAAGGTTCGGCCCTCATTCCAGCTCAGCTGGTGGGGGGCAGATTAAGATTCTTCCAAAACATTTGGGCAGATTATGTCCAAAATCAATGGATTCAAAATATTGTCTCTCAAGGGAACTGTGAGAATATATTTTCTCTCACGCATTCCAGCAAATCCAGTAAAGAATCAGGCTTTTCTGAAGTGTGTTTCAGACCTGGAGTTTTCAGGGGTAATCATACCAGTTCTGTTTCAGGAACAGGTTTTGGGGTTTTATTCAATTCTATTCATTGTCCCAAAGAAAGAGAATTCATTCAGGCCAGTTCTGGATCTGAAAAATTTGAATCGTTATGTAAGAGTGCCAACTTTCAAAATGGTGACTATAAGGACTATTCTGCCTTTTGTTCAGCAAGAGCATTATATGTCCACAATAGACTTACAGGATGCATATCTTCATATTCTAATTCATCCAGATCATTATCAGTTTCTGAGATGCGCTTTTCTAGACAAGCATTACCAATTTGTTGCTCTTCCATTTGGCCTAGCGACAGCTCCAAGAATCTTTTCAAAGATTCTCGGTGCCCTACTCTCTGTAATCAGAGAACGGGGTATTGCGGTGTTTCCTTTTTTGGACGATATTTTGGTACTAGCTCAGTCTTTACATTCTGCAGAATCTCACACGAATCAACTAGTGTTTTTTCTTCAAAGACATGATTGGAGGATAAATTTACCAAAAAGTTCCTTGATTCCTCAGACAAGGGTCACCTCTTTAGGTTTCCAGATAGATTCAGTGTCCATGACTCTGTCTCTAACAGACAGGAGACGTTTAAAATTGGTTTCAGCTTGTCGGAACCTTCAGTCTCAATCATTCCCTTCAGTAGCTATGTGCATGAAAGTTTTAGGTCTCATGACTGCAGCATCGGACGCGATCCCCTTTGCTCATTTTCATATGAGACCTCTCCAGCTTTGTATGCTGAACCAATGGTGCAAGGATTATACAAAGATATCACAATTAATATCCTTAAATCCCAATGTTCAACTCTCTCTGAATTGGGGGCTAGATCACCATTGTATAGTTCAAGGTGCCTCTTTTGTTTGTCCAACCTGGACTGTGATCATAACAGATGCAAGTCTTTCAGGTTGGGTAGCTGTCTGGGGATCTCTGACAGCACAAGGGGTTTGGAAATCTCAAGAGGCGAAGTTACCAATCAGTATTTTAGAACTTTGTGCTATTTTCAGGGCTCATCAGGTTTGGCCTCTGTTGAAGAGAGAACCGTTCATTTGTTTTCAGATAGACAATATCACAACTGTGGCATATGTCAATCATCAGGGTGGGACTGACAGTCCCCAAGCAATGAAAGAAGTATCTCAGATACTTGCTTGGGCGGAATCCAGCTCCTGTCTAATTTCTGCAGTTCATATCCCAGGTATAGACAATTGGGAAGCGGATTATCTCAGCCGTCAGACTTTACATCCGGGGGAGTGGTCGCTCCATCTAGATGTGTTTTCTCAGACAGTTTGTTCAGATGTGGGGTCTTCCAGAAATAGATCTGATGGCTTCTCATCTAAACAAGAGACTACCCACGTAACTGTCAAGATCCAGGGATCCTCAGGTGGAAGCGGTGGATGTGTAAGCAGTTCCTTGGTGTTACCAACCTGCTTATATCTTCCTGCCTCTGGTTCTTCTTCCAAGAGTGATTTCCAAGATCATCATGGAATAATCATTTGTGTTTCCGGTAGCTCCAGCATGGCCTCACAGGTTTTGGTATGCGGATCTTGTTCGGATGTCCAGTTGCCAACCTTGGTCACTTCCATTAAGGCCAGACCTTCTGTCTCAAGGTCCATTTTTCCATCAGGATTTCAAATCATTAAATTTGAAGGTATGAAATTGAACGCCTAGTGCTTAGTCATAGAGGTTTCACTGACTCAGTGATTAATACTATGTTACAGGCTCGTAAATCTGTTTCTAGGAATATTTATTATCGAGTTTGGAAGACTTATATTTCATGGTGTTCTTCTCATAAATCTCCTGGCATTCTTTTAGAATTCCTAGAATTTTACAATTTCTTCAGGATGGTTTGGATAAGGGTTTGTCTGCAAGTTCCTTGAAGGGACAAATCTCTGCTCTTTCTGTTTTATTTCACAGAAAGATTGCTAAGCTTCCTGATATTCACTGTTTTGTGCAGTTTTTGGTCCATATCAAGCCTGTCATTAAATCATTCTCTCCCCCTTGGAGTCTTAATTTGGTTTTGAAGGCTTTACAGGCTCCTCCGTTTGAGCCTATGCATTATTTGGACATTAAACTACTTGCTTGGAAAGTGTTGTTCCTTTTGGCAATCTCTTCTGCTAGAAGAGTTTCCGAATTATCTGCTCTTTCTTGTGAATCTCCTTTTCTGATTTTCCATCAGGATAAGGCAGTTTTGCAGACTTAATTTAAATGTCTACCTAAGGTTGTGAATTCTATCAACATTAATAGAGAAATTGTTATTCCTTCTTTGTGTCCTAATCTTATGAATTCTTTGGAGAGATCCTTACATTCTTTGGATGTGGTAAGAGCTTTGAAATATTATGTTGAATGCTACTAAAGATTTCAGGAAGACTTCTAGTCTATTTGTTATCTTTTCTGGTTCTAGGAAAGGTCAGAAGTCTTCTGCCATTTCCTTGGCATCTTGGTAAAAGCTTTTGATTCATCATGCTTATTTGGAGTCGGGTCAGGCCCCGCCTCAGAGAATTACAGCTCATTCTACTAGATCAGTCTCCGCTTTGTGGGCTTTTAAGAATGATGAAGCTTCAGTTGATCAGATTTGCAAAACAGCAACTTGGTCATCTTTGCATACATTTACTAAATTCTACTGTTTTGATATATTTGCTTCTTTGGAAGCAGTTTTTGGTAGAAAAGTTTTTCAGACAGCTCTTTCAGTTTGATTCCTCTGTTTATGTTTAAGTTTTTTCTTTTCATTATGAAAATAAACTTATAATTTGGGTTGTGGATTAATTTTTTTCAGCGGAAAATGGCTGTTATTATTTTATCCCTCCCTCTCTAGTGACTCTTCTGTGGAGTACCACATCTTAGGTATTACTATCCCATATGTCACTATCTCATGGACTCTTGCCAATTACATGAAAGAAAACATAATTTATGTAAGAACTTACATGGTAAATTCATTTATTTCATATTGGCAAGAGTCCATGAGGCCCACCCTTTTTATGGTGGTTATGATTTTTTGTATAAAGCACAATTATTTCCAAATTCCTTTGTTGATGCTTTTTACTCCTTTCTTTATCACCCCACTACTTGGCTATTCATTAAACTGAATTGTGGGTGTGGTGAGGGGTGTATTTATAGGCATTTTGAGGTTTGGGAAACTTTGCCCCTCCTGGTAGGATTGTATATCCCATACATCACTAGCTCATGGACTCTTGCCAATATGAAAGAAATGAATTTATCAGGTAAGTTCTTACATAAATTATGTTTTTTCTACTTCAAGACGTATATGGATTTATTTAAGGTCTTAATTAATTTTGTTGTTTTTGTTGCAACACACAGAAAATGACCTCTTCTCTGTAATAGACATCCTCTTATACTTTGTGGAAGCCTTGTTCTAGCTGGAACAGATCAAATCAGTTGTAAAACAGTTGTCTCTTATAAGTCATCATGAAGGTGTGGTCCCCGGTTCAGATATTCTGGTAGGGGGCAGACTTTTCCTTTCTCGAGAGTTGATTTTGGTCTGTTCAGGGTCTCTGGGGTCTAAATATTGTCTTATGTTCTTAAAGGCTCCTTGGGAAGCAGTATGTTTCAGATCTGATAGCTATGGAAGTCTTAGATCCAGTTCCTATTCTGGAAAATTGATTAAGTTTTTATTCAAACCTCTTCATTGTTCCAAGGAAGGAGGGAGCATTCAATCCTTTTCTGGATTTTTTCTCTGATCAGGTTACTCAGTTCTTACTTTCAAAATGAAATCCAGTCTGAATATTCTGGCTTTGGTGTGATAAAGTTTATTTATGTCTACAATAGATATTTGATACATATTTACATGCTCCTATTCTTTAATATTATCAGTTATTATTTGTTGTTCTTCTTTTTGGTCAGACAACTGCTCCCAGGTTCTGGTGCTCTACTGCTTGTAGTAAGGGCCCAGGATAATTCAGTATTCATTTACCTGGATAATATCTCACACCCACTAGTTTCATGTTGTTTTTTCGACAACATGGTTGGGAATTTAATTTACCAAAGATTATTTTTTATTCTTTGTTAGGAGTCTCTTTTTGGGTGTTTAGATAAATTTAGTTTCTATGAGACTATCTTTGATGGAGTTATGGAGGTTGAAGTTTTATATTTGAGCCCTTCAGTAGGCCATTGTATGGAGGTTCTAAGCTTATGATTGCCGCATTGGATGTTTTTCCACTTGCTCTGTCTCACATTGGGCCTCTTCAGCTCTGTATGCTCAGGAAGTCTTACAGGGATCTTTCTCATCTTTTCCAGAGAATTTATATGGATTCTAAGACAAGACAGTCCATGTCTTGGTGACTTAATTATTATGTTATTTTTCTGGGGTTTTCTTTTGTTTGTCCTAGTTGGACTGTGATCAATTTTTCAGTTTGGGGTACAGCTTGGGTGTGTTTGAGTGCACAGAGAGATTGGTCTCCTTAGTCGAGGTTACCTATATATGTTTTGATCTCCATGTGTTTTTTCAGGGCTCTTTAGCGTTTGCCTCTATTTTGTTTTATTTTATTTATCTTAACTGTTTTTCAGACATATTGTCACAACTGTAGGATTTTTTTATCATCAGGTGGGAACTCTTCAGCCATGTGCAATGGGTTTCGCATTTCTTCCTGGGCAGAAATTAATTTTTGCCTAATTTCTGCAGTTCTTACTCCAGGGATGAACAATTAGGAAGCAAATTGTTTCTGTCGTCAATCCCTGCATCTATGGGAAGTGGTTTCTTTATCTGCTTTATTTTTCCAATTTGATTATGTGTCTTTGGGGTTTCCCAGAGATAGATCTTATGTCTTCTTAGTTGATCATCAAACAAAGTATTTCTTTCCTAAGATATGGTGAGTCCATGGAATCATCAATTACTAGTGGGAATATCACTCCTAGCCATCAGGAGGAGGCAAAGAGCACCACAACAAAGCTGCTATATATGTCACTTCCCTTACCTATAACCCCCAGTCATTCTCTTTGCCTCTGTTCATGGAGGAGGTGAAGTTTTTGGTGTCTGAAGAAAATTGAACTTCAATCAAGATTTTATTATTTTGAATGCCAGAGTAGATTTACTCTGAACTTCCTCTAAAGACTGGGTGTAGCTGTACTCCACATTAGTCTCTTCAGTAGGGCAGTGGTGGCTTTAAAGCAGTTAGGAACTTGTGATGTGGATTATCGCTGCATTTTCCTCATAATTTTCTGCCCTGGTAGAAAAAGCCTGAGTAAGTCTACTCTGTCTTTCTTTTTCTACAGGTCTCTGTGAGGAGTGGCATCCGCTCACACCGGAAGCTGTCTACATGCTGGACGGCTAGATGCAGGTAAGTGCCTAATGTCTTCTAGGGCTGGGAGGCTGGCACTTCAGAGTCATATAAAACAAGGACTCTCTGCAATTGTTAGTGGGACTCAGAATCTTTAGTTGAGGATGGATTGTAAGGAATTAGGCAGGCACTAATTTCCATGTGGCAGGAGACAGAGTTAATCCCCTTCAGGGATGAAAGGGGTTAACTTTTTAATTTTATATGGCTCATGTTTTCTTTTAGAGGCACAGACAATGTCTAAGAAAAAAGTTATGTGTACGTTTTTTATTATTTTCTGATGGAAACACATTTTATGAGGGGTAATTGCACAATGATAGAGATACTTCTCTAGTAGTGCAAAGCCGTTTTTTCTAATAGGAAACATAAAGGTTTGCTTGTGTGCATGCTTTTCCTTTTATGTATTTCCCTGATGGGGCTCCTTTACTTAGTTTGTTTTTTCTGAATGAAGCGCGATGTAAATATATATTTTCACGCTCATTCCTATACTGCTGTGTGTCCCTGCCTTGTTTCTCTTCTGAGGAAGAGATGCGGCACCATTTTGGTCTCGCCGGGTCTGATCATGTGACCTACCACTTTTCGTCAGACAATCTCAGTTTTTACTCCAGCTGTAATCGGAGCTTTGATAGTCACTCTGTCTCTGCGAGTTTTTATATAAAAGTACTATCCCAGATGCACCCTTGTATAATAGTTTAAAGTGAACGTTTTGTATACTGTTTGGTGCAAAGAATTACATTTTAGGCAGATAAAGACTTTCATTTTGCAGCCTTTATGTTGTTTTAGCCGTATATGGCTAGACTTGCACGGACTGCTGTTCTGTCTTAAAGTGACAGTTTTATTTAATTTTTTTTTGCATAAAATTGTAATATTCCTCTCTTGCCCTGTATTCTTTAGAATAGAATTCTGTTGGTGTTTTACATGCTGCCTTACCTTTAGAAGGTGCAAGCAGTGTTTGAGTATTGCTGGTTTATTTCCTTTTTTTTGTTAGGGTTGATAATTTACTATGCTAGTTTTAATTGTTTTCTCTTCTCTCTTGACGTAGAGTTAGAGCATTACTTCTGAGCGCAATGTCTCCCAGGATGTTGCTGTTTAGGCAATGCCACAGTTTTCTCCTTAAATGTTCCAAGCCTTCATGGCGTCACATGCACTGCCCTGCGATTCCTCTCAATCTCCTGGAGGAGTGTTTGTGCCTGCAGATTTTGCAGCTCAGGTATTCTATCAATAACTGTGGTGTTATCTGCCTTTCTTTTCTTTCAGGGAAAGTGCAAAAGGACTTTTATATATTCAGATAGTAAGGTTTCTGTTAAATATGTTGCTATCCCTCATAAGTCTGATGCAGTGCAGTTGTTAGGAGCTTCTGAGGGTGATATATCACATTCAGACAGTATAATTCCTTCATCTGATGCTGAGGAGTATCCTTCAGATTTAAGCTTGTACACCTTCTTGTATGGTATGGTGGTTTTGGCTAATTTGGGGCGACTCTGATACGTTTGTCATTGTCAACCCTAGGAGTCTAATGAATTTTATAAATACTAGGATTTCTTATTGGAAGTTTTTCCTGTTCCAGACCGTGCTAGGAGGTTTTTCACAGGAATGGGATTTCTTTTTTCCCCCGTCTCCTGTTTAAAAAAAAAAAAAAAGTTTCCTGTTGTTCTCTCCATTAAATATCAGGGTGCACGGTGCATAATGTAGTAGGGCATTTCTAGTCTGTCTAAAAGAACTACGATTCCTAGAGAGGATAGCTGTTCTTTTCAGGATCTATGGACTAAGTTGGTAACTTACATGGAAGTTTGTATTGCCACTGTGTCAAGTGCAGCATCTTATTGGTGCAATGCCTTTTTAAAATTCAATTAGGTAGAGACTCCTTTGGAGCAGCTCCAGTACAGAATCCAGACTCTTAAGCTAACCATTTTTTTTTTATTTCTGATGCTACCAACCATATGATATTTGGCTTCGCTGTTCTAGATATGGACAGTGGATTTTCCTCTGAGTCCACGTTTCTGGTGCATCCGTACAAGGATATAACCTTGTTTTGGTCCTAATCTGATAGGATTAGTTCTAATATAAAGGATTTTGCCCCCATTCTGTAATTGGTCCAAGTGGGTGGTTGATTCTCTCTGTCTTCAGACATGGATACAAGATGTTCCAGATAGTCTGTGGACATTGTGCTTCAGAGTTACTACTTAGTAGTCATTCCTTCCCTGCCTGAGGCAGTTTTTCTCCTCTCAATTTTATTTATGGGTCAGATAACTGTGAGGTATTTTGCGGTGCATTTAGGATTTCTCTTCCCTGTGGGTGATAGTTCCAGTTCCTGTAAGAGAACAGGGTCTAGGATTTTATCATTTCTGTTTGAGGTTCCCGAAAATGAGGGAATTTGCCCGATAGTTGTCCTAAAGTGTCTCAACAGGTTGTCTCAGGATACCGTTCTTCAAATGGAAACCAGTGAACTAGGAGAGTCAGTTCATAGTGACCTTAGTCCTGGAGGATGTGTAATTTTAAGTTCCTGAGGTTTGCCTTTTTGTCAATCTCTTTCAGTTTGTGGCTCTTTCCTTTGGCCTTGCCATGGTCCTCAGAAGGGGCTATATTGGCAGTGATCTGGTTTCATGGAATTGCTGTGGTGCCATTACTGGACATCATAATGGTTCAGGTGCCATCTTTTCATGATGCTTACTTTCATACTGAGATCTTGTTGTCTCTCTTCTTTCATCGAATGGAAGGATACCTGACAATGAGTTCCCTTGGTCCAGCTATAGAGGTAGTTTCTTAGGGACTAGATTAGTTTCCCTGTCTCTGAAATTATTTTTCACAGAGGTCAGGAAATAGAGGATTTTTTTTTTCTTGCTTCTTTTGGCACTCTTCTGTTGGACATCATCCCTTTGCTCGATCCATCTGAGTGTCTGCGGTTATACATGTTCAGATTGTAGACCGAGGATCTTGTGGTTTTGTCTTGCAGGATAGATCTTGATCTGTCGACATGAGATTCTTCCCTGTGGATCAGAGAAGGGAGTTTTTGGTGGAGGGCTCGCTTTGCTTGCAAGAGGTAGCGGGATCTTTACCTGCATTCTTCAGATTTTTTGGCTTTCTCGAGTACATCTGTCTCGGGGCACATGCTTCCGGAGACTTTCCTATGTGTTAGTCATGGTCACTAGCCTTTTGGGTTGGTGACTATGGACTTGGGAGGAGCCTGCTCTCCCCATAACCTTTTTGGAGTAGAGAGCGATCTGCAATACTCTGATGACTTGGCCTCAGTTGTCACAATTTTATCTCAGTCGTTTACATTAACCACCTGGGAGGAATCTGAAGTTCCTTTGCCATAATTGGCGTGGATTGTTCGGTGGGCGGACGCCCACATTCTAGTTTGTTCTCTATTCTATTTTCAAGAGTGTATACCGGGAGCAGACTTTTGAGCAGTCAGATTTTTCATTCTGGGGAGTGGTCTCCTTCAGGGTTCTCCAGGTTAACCCTCACCTGGGGGGGTGCCGGAATTGGCGATGGCAGTACTCCAAGTTTCCAAGTTGTGTTTAGGATCATGAGTTCAGCAGGGTGCTCTGCTAAATATCCTGATGGTTCCTTGGGATTTCAATGGTTCCTGCATAGTCTTGCAGATCGGGTTTTCAGACCTAGTGGAGATGTATTTCTTCCACCTTGGTGGTTGTTCCTGAGGAAGGTCCTTCTAATTTAGGGTCCTTTCATCCTACTTTTGTTTTCTCTGAAGCTTTCAGCTTGGAGATTGAATGCTTAATTCTGCCTAAGCATGGTTTTTCTGAATCGGTAATTGAGATCATGGTTTAGGCTTGCAAGCCTGTTACTGGTAAATTTTATCATAAGATATGATGTAAATTTCCTGATTGATGTAATTCTATGGACTACTCTTGAAAGTAGGTTCGGGATTACTAGGGGGTTTTGCCCTTCTCTGGGATGTTTGGGAGGACGTTTTGTCAGTCAGTTCTCTGAAGGGTCAGATTTCTGCATTATTATTTTTTTTATACAGTTGTCTGCGGATGTGCCAGACGTGTAATCTTTTTGTCAGATCCTGGTTTAGTATCAGGCCTGTGTTTGTCTGTTGGTCCTCCTGGAGTTTTTAACCTTGGTTTTAAGGTTTTGCAGCAGGCTTAGTTTGAGCCATAGCATTCCATAGATTTTAAAATTTTATCTTATGTTTTTTCTTTTCTTATATCTTCTGTTCGGAGAGTTTAGGTACTCTCGGATTTGCAGTATGATTCGCTTTATTTTATTTTGGATGACTTTTTTTTATCCTAAGTGGAAATATTGTTTGGGAATTGTTCCCTCTCTGTGCCCTCATTCTTTTCTTTTGAGGTACGTGTGTGCAGCATTTAGATGTTGTGCTGGTTTCTGTATTAGAAATCTACTGCTACTTTTTTCTGGTTGAGAAGTTTACTTCGTTTGGTTTTCAGAACTGCGGGGCTGCTTTTTCCTGAGAGAGTTATGGCTCATTATTCGAGGGCTGTCTCTTCTTTTTAGGCTTTCAAAATGAAGCTTCTGTGGCACAGATTTGCAAGTCTTCAACTAGTTTTTTCTTGCATTCCCCCCCCCAAAATTTTACAAATTTGTTACTTTGTTTCGGTTGAGGCGTCTTTTAGTATATAGGTTCTTCAAGCAGTGGTGCCTTCTGTTTAGGTTACCTGTCTTGTCCCTCCCTAATTATCTGTGTCCTCTAGCTTGGGTATTGGTTCCCACTAGTAATTGATGATTCCGTGGACTCACCATATCTTAGGAAAGAAAACATAATTTATACTTACCTGATAAATGTATTTATTTCCGGATATGGTGAGTCCACGGCCCACCCTTTATTTTAAGACAGTTATTTTTAACTAAAACCTCAGGCACCTCTACACCTTTGTTTTATCTTCTTTTTCCATTTCTATCGGGCTGAATGACTGGGGGTTATGAGTAAGGGAAGTGAAATATATAGCAGCTTTGCTGTGGTGTTCTTTGCCTCCTCCTGCTGGCCAGGAGTGATATTCCCACTAGTAATTGATGATTCCGTGGACTCACCATATCCGGAAATAAATAGATTTATCAGGTAAGTATAAATTATGTTTTTGTAAGGATCCTCTGGCAGCATTTGTGTATGTTTTAATTTTTTTTTTTTTTTTAAGCATATTATGATTTTTATTTTTTCTTCCAAGGGTATTTGTTAAAATCAGGAAGGAAGGAGCTTCTGTGTTTCTGATTGCTCCGGTTCAGTTTAGCAGCACTTGGTTTTCAAATAAGCTTTAGATGTTGAGCTATCTTCCATGGCTACTTCTTCTGCATCAGGACCTTTTGTCTAGTTCTTAGGCAGTGGGGTTTTTCAGAGTCTATTGTTGAGACGTTTAACCGGGCAGGTATTCCTATGACTAGGAAGGCTAATATTTTTTTTGTATTTGTCTCATGGTTTTTTTTCCTGGCATTCTTTTAAAATTCCTAGGATTTTGCATTTTCTTGCAGGATTATTTGGATTAATCCCTTAAGGACCAACGACATTTAGGGTACGTCCTGCAAAAAATGGTTGTTAACGACCAAGGACATACCCTGTACGTCGTCGGCTAATCTGAGATCTCAATTTTGACCCTGCCATATGCTCAGATACATCATTAGATGCAGTCTCAACTAATAGTGATGTATCTGTGGCTGCTAGCCTCCCTCCCAGAAGGAGACGTATTGCTGCTGAAGAGTGGGTAAGGCCTCGTCTCTAGAGGCCAGATATCCCACCCTTCACAGCAAATCCTGGCATCAATATGGATGTTGCAGGATTTAGCCCTCAACAGTTTCTGGAGGTGTTTCTGGCTGGGAACATTGTCGCCCAAACTAATTTATATGCCCATCATTTCCATGCTGCAAAGCTTGAAACATATTTGGCAAAACAGCAATGGGCCCCCATCAATGGGCATTGACTATGCTGATGGGCATTATAAAGAAACCCTCCATTCGCTCCTACTGGAGCAGTAGCCCCATCTGCTCTACCCCCATTTTCTTCCAGAGTATGTCGAGGAAGAGGTATGAAATGATTCTACGTTTCATGCACTTCAGCAACAACAGCCTGTGCCCCACTAGGGAGCATTCCCAATTTGACAGGCTGTATACAATCTGCTCCCTGGTTACCCACTTTGCTGCCAGGTTTGCAGAGGCTTATACACCTGGAAGGAATATATGCGTGGATGAATCCCTGATGAATTATAAGAGAAGGCTGGGATTCAAGCAGTATATTCCTTCCAAGCTCTCCAGGTATGGGGTAAAGGTGTATAAGCTCTGTGAGAGTGAGGCTGGGTATACTCAGGCCTTCCGAGTGTATAAGGGAAAAGATAGCCACCTTTACCCTCCAGGTTGCCCAGATTATATGGGAACCACTGGCAAGATTGTCTGGGACCTGATATTACCCCTAATGAACAAAGGGTACCACTTGTATTATACAAGTGTCCTTTTGTTCAATCTACTGTATTGCTTTGATACAGTAGCTTGCGGTACAATTAAAAAGAACTGCACAGGTTTCCCAGGACAACTTGCACGCACCCGGCAACAACCTCAGCTGCGCCAAGAGGAGCTGTTGGCACTTAAGTACAGAGACAAGAAGGATGTGTACCTTCTTACCACCATCCACACAGAGAGGACGATGGAGGTCTCTGTACGTGGCAGAGCTGAGATCATAAGTAAGCCAGTGTGCATCAAGGCTTATAACCGGCATATGGGTAGGGTTGTTCTGGCAGATCAGCTGCTGCAGCCCTACCTAATTATGCGGAGGACAAGGGCCTGGTACAAAAAGGTTGCAATTTACTTAATGCAGATTGCTCCCCACAATGCTTTTTTGTTCAGATTCAGCTCCAGATCATTTTGAGGATTTTGAGGATTTTGTACCAAGATGCACCTGCTCCCCCGGAGGTGATGGGAGAGAGCAGAGTTGGGCCTACCCGTTTTATTCTTAAAATCCCCCCTACTGCCGTAAAGCAGAAACCACAAAAAAAAGTACCAAGAGAAGGCAGAGAAGGGACACCATATATTACTGTCCTTATTGCCCTGGACAGCCTGGACTCTGAATTGGGGACTGCTTCTAGCGGTATCATACAATGATCAAGTTAAAAAAAAATTAAAAAAAATTGTTATTCTTTTTTTGGTTATGTTCACTGTTTTTTTGTTTTTTTACTTGTACTGTGCCAGATTTTTACATTTCACTGCTCTATTTTTTATAAGTTCTAAAATTGGGGATGTTTTTTACACCAAAACCCCCGTCAAACCTATGCATGGGGGGCATAGGTGTACTCAGGGTGCCTTGCAGAAAACAATCTGGAGTGGTTTTTTTGCAATAACTTCCAACAGTCTCTCTTAAATCATAGTCAAAAAGCAATGTGTGTGTAAAAATGAAAATTGAAAAATTACCACCATACACTTTCTCCATTTTTTTTTGGCTAAAACGGTTGCATCAAAGCACACCATATACAATACCTTGGGGTGTCAACATTTAAAAATATAAACTTTCATGGCAATAAATAAAACTGGGGTATGCGATAGGCCCCAAACTAAAGATAGGCCTTTCAGAAGAAATACTCTCACTTTTAATAACTAAAATTACAAGTCATAAAATTGTAACAGAACCTTCCCAAAATCCTGGCAAACCTATGCATGGGGGCATAGGTGTACTCAGGAGGAGGTCTTGCAGAAAACAACCTGGAGTGTTTTTTTGCAATAACTTACAACAGTCTCTCCTAAATCATAGTCAAAAAGCAATGTGTGTGTAAAAAAGAAAATTGAAAAATTACCACCATACATTTTCTCCAATTTTTTTTTTCTAAAACCATTGCATCAAAGGCATCAAAGCACACCATATACAATACCTTAGGGTGTCAACATTTTAAAGATATACACTTTAATGGCAATAGATAAAAATGGGGTATGTGATAGGTCCCAGACTAAAGATAGGCCTATCAGAAGAAATACTCCCACTTTTAACTAAATTTACAAGTCATAAAATTGTAACAAAACATTCCCAAAATCCTGGCAAACCTGTGCATGGGGGCATAGGTGTACTCAGGAGGTCTTGCAGAAAACAACCTGAAGTGTTTTCCTAAATCATAGCCAAAAAGCAATGTGTGTGTAAAAATGAGAAAATACCTCCACACATTTTCTCAATTTTTTTTTAGCTAAAACAGTTGCATCGAAACACCCCATATACAATACCTTGGGGTCTCAACTTCTGAAATATATGCACGTTCATGGCGAGCAAATACATTGGGGTATGTAAAAGCCCCCCAAAAGAAGATAGTCAAAGAAGATATGTTAAATTAAAAAAATAACAAACACATGTCAGAAGTTTGGTATTGCAAACCTCAAACAACCCAATACACCTAAACATGGGTGGTATCACTGTACTCAGGAGATGTTGCTGAACAAATATTGTGGTGATCTTTGGCATTAACACATAAAAGGAACTGAGAAAATCTATGGTGGTTGAATTACTGCATGGAAAGTGATAAAATACCTGCATTTCAAATACCCTAGGGTGTCTAGTTTTCAAAAATATATGGTTTGATGGGGGTAAATTACATTGGCTGGCTTCAGAAATGTCCCAAATAGGACATGGGTGCATGATGACAGATGTGGAAATTGGAATGTGCCCCCTAAAAATAAGGCCTTTTAGCCCACTGAGAACCCAACAAACCTATTCATGGGTGGTATCACTGTACTCAGAAGATGTTGTTGAACACATATTGAGGAGGTGTTTTTTGCAGTAACACATAACAGGAACTAAGAATCCAAAGTACAAGGTGTGTGAAAAATAACACAAAATAATGACTACCCAAAAGGTTGAAAAAGACTGATGGTTGAATTAGTGCATGGAAAGTGTTAAAATACCAGCATTTCTAATAACCCCTAGGGTGTCTACTTTTCAAAAATGTATGGTTTGATGGGGTAAATTACATTGGCCGGCTTCAGAAATGACCCAAATAGGACATGGGTGCATGATGACAGATGTGAAAATTCCAAGTTGGAAAACTGGAATGTGCCCCCCTAAAAATAAGACCTTTTAGCCCCCTGAGAACCCAATACGCCTAAACATGGGTGGTATCACTGTACTCAGGAGATGTTGCTGAACACATATTGGGGTGTTATTTGGCAATAACCCTTAACATTCTCAGTAAATGTATTCTTAAATTACTATTTTGTCAAAAAATCACCACCTTTTTTTTTTCTTTCAAATTTTGGCATAGATTGGTGGTAAAATGGTTGCATGAAAAGAGTCAAAATACCCCAAGTTTAATACCTTATGTTGTCTTCTTAAATTCTTCTAAAAATATATGCATGTGAAGGGTTATTTAGGGATTCCTGAAAGATATCAGTGTTTCAATGTAACTATTGCTAATTTAAAAAAAAAAAAAAATAGTTTTGAAATAGCAAAGTGCTACTTGTACTTATTGCCCTATAACTTGCAAAAAAAGCAAAGAACATGGTAAACATTGGGTATTTCTAAACTCAGGACAATATTTAGAAACTATTTAGCATGGGTGTTTTATGGTAGTTAAAGATGTATAACAGATTTTTGGGGTCAAAGTTAGAAAAATTGTGTGTCTTTCCATTTTTTCATCATATTTTATAAAAAAAAAATATACGGCTAGATTTAGAGTTCTGCGGCCAAAGGGGTGCGTTAGCTACGCGTGCTTTTTTTCCCCTGCACCTTTTAAATACTGCTGGTATTTAGAGTTCACAGAATGGCTGTGTTAGGCTCCAAAAAAGGGAGCGTAGAGCATATTTACCGCCACTGCAACTCTCGATACCAGCGTTGCTTACGGACGTGGC
Source organism: Bombina bombina (assembly GCF_027579735.1). Classification (NCBI taxonomy): domain Eukaryota; kingdom Metazoa; phylum Chordata; class Amphibia; order Anura; family Bombinatoridae; genus Bombina; species Bombina bombina. Next base: position 798,725,717 of record NC_069500.1, on the reverse strand, counting down.
CAGCTTCAAAAACGTGCTCGTGCACGATTCCCCCATAGAAAACAATGGGGCAGTTTGAGCTGAAAAAAAACCTAACACCTGCAAAAAAGCAGCGTTAAGCTCCTAACGCAGCCCCATTGTTTCCTATGGGGAAACGCTTCCTAAGTCTGCACCTAACACCCTAACATGAACCCCGAGTCTAAACACCCCTAACCTTACACTTATTAACCCCTAATCTGCCGACCCCGCTATCGCTGACCCCTGCATATTATTATTAACCCCTAATCTGCCGCTCCGTACACCGCCGCAACCTACATTATACCTATGTACCCCTAATCTGCTGCCCCTAACACCGCCGACTCCTATATTATATTTATTAACCCCTAATCTGCCGCCCCTGCTATCGCTGACCCCTGCATATTATTATTAACCCCTAATCTGCTGCTCCGTGCACCGCCGCAACCTACGTTATCCCTATGTACCCCTAATCTGCTGCCCCTAACACAGCTGACCCCTATATTATATTTATTAACCCCTAATCTGCCGCCCCCAACGTCGCCTCCACCTACCTACAATAATTAACCCCTAATCTGCCGACCGGATCTCACCGCTACTCTAATAAATGTATTAACCCCTAAAGGTAAGTCTAACCCTAACACTAACACCCCCCTAAGTTAAATATAATTTAAATCTAACGAAATAAATTAACCCATATTAAATAAATTATTCCTATTTAAAGCTAAATACTTACCTGTAAAATAAACCCTAATATAGCTACAATATAAATTATAATTATATTGTAGCTATTTTAGGATTAATATTTATTTTACAGGCAACTTTGTAATTATTTTAACCAGGTACAATAGCTATTAAATAGTTAATAACTATTTAATTGCTACCTAGTTAAAATAATTACAAAATCACCTGTAAAATAAATCCTAACCTAAGTTACAATTAAACCTAACACTACACTATCAATAAATAAATTAAATAAACTACCTACAATTATCTACAATTAAACCTAACACTACACTATCAATAAATTAATTAAATACAATACCTACAAATAAATACAATGAAATAAACTAACTAAAGTACAAAAAATAAAAAAGAACTAAGTTACAAAAAATAAAAAAATATTTACAAACATTAGAAAAATATTACAACAATTTTAAACTAATTACACCTACTCTAAGCCCCCTAATAAAATAACAAAGACCCCCAAAATAAAAAAATGCCCTACCCTATTCTAAAATAAAAATAGAAAAGCTCTTTTACCTTACCAGCCCTGAAAAGGGCCCTTTGCGGGGCATGCCCCAAAGAATTCAGCTCTTTTGCCTGTAAAAAAAAACATACAATACCCCCCCCAACATTACAACCCACCACCCACATACCCCTAATCTAACCCAAACCCCCCTTAAATAAACCTAACACTAAGCCCCTGAAGATCTCCCTACCTTGTCTTCACCACGCCGGGTTCACCGATCGATCCAGAAGAGCCTCCGATGTCTTGATCCAAGCCCAAGCGGGGGGCTGAAGATGTCCATGATCCTGCTGAAGTCTTCATCCAAGCGGGAGCTGAAGAGGTCCATGATCCGACTGAAGTCTTCTATCAAGCAGCATCTTCAATCTTCTTTCTTCCGGATCCATGTAGTTCATCCCGCCGACGCGGAACATCCATCTTCACCGACGACTTCCAGACGAATGACGGTTCCTTTAAGGGACGTCATCCAAGATGGCGTCCCTCAAATTCCGATTGGCTGATAGGATTCTATCAGCCAATCGGAATTAAGGTAGGAAAATTCTGATTGGCTGATGGAATCAGCCAATCAGATTCAAGTTCAATCCGATTGGCTGATCCAATCAGCCAATCAGATTGAGATCGCATTCTATTGGCTGTTCCGATCAGCCAATCAGATTGAGCTCACATTCTATTGGCTGATCGGAACAGCCAATAGAATGCGATCTCAATCTGATTGGCTGATTGGATCAGCCAATCGGATTGAACTTGAATCTGATTGGCTGATTCCATCAGCCAATCACAATTTCTTTCATGTAATTAGCAAGAGTCCATGAGCTAGTGACGTATGGGATATACATTCCTACCAGGAGGGGCAAAGTTTCCCAAACCTCAAAATGCCTATAAATACACCCCTCACCACACCCACAAATCAGTTTTACAAACTTTGCCTCCTATGGAGGTGGTGAAGTAAGTTTGTGCTAGATTCTACGTTGATATGAGCTCTGCAGCAGGTTGGAGCCCGGTTTTCCTCTCAGCGTGCAGTGAATGTCAGAGGGATGTGAGGAGAGTATTGCCTATTTGAATGCAATGATCTCCTTCTACAGGGTCTATTTCATAGGTTCTCTGTTATCGGTCGTAGAGATTCATCTCTTACCTCCCTTTTCAGATCAACGATATACTCTTATATATATATACCATTACCTCAGCTGATTTTCGTTTCAGTACTGGTTTGGCTTTCTACAACATGTAGATGAGTGTCCTGGGGTAAGTAAGTCTTATTTTCTGTGACACTCTAAGCTATGGTTGGGCACTTTTTTTAATAAAGTTCTAAATATATGTATTCAAACATTTATTTGCCTTGACTCAGGATGTTCAACATTCCTTATTTTCAGACAGTCAGTTTCATATTTGGGATAATGCATTTGAATCAATCATTTTTTCTTACCTTAAAAATTTGACTTTTTCCCTGTGGGCTGTTAGGCTCGCGGGGGCTGAAAATGCTTCATTTTATTGCGTCATTCTTGGTGCGGACTTTTTTGCCGCAAATTTTTTTTTCTATTTCCGGCGTCATACGTGTCGCCGGAAGTTGCGTCATTTTTTGACTTTTTTTGCGTCAAAAGTGTCGGCGTTCCGGATGTGGCGTCATTTTTGGCGCCAAAAACATTTAGGCGCCAAATAATGTGGGCGTCTTATTTGGCGCTAAAAAAATATGGGCGTCACTTTTGTCTCCACATTATTTAAGTCTCATTATTTATTGCTTCTGGTTGCTAGAAGCTTGTTCACTGGCATTTTTCACCATTCCTGAAACTGTCATTTAAGGAATTTGATCTATTTTGCTTTATATGTTGTTTTTTCTATTACATATTGCAAGATGTCCCACATTGCAACTGAGTCAGAAGATACTTCAGGAAAATCGCTGCCTGGTGCTGGAGCTACCAAAGCTAAATGTATCTGCTGTAAACTTTTGGTATCTGTTCCTCCAGCTGTTGTTTGTATTGAATGTCATGACAAACTTGTTAATGCAGATAACATTTCCTTTAGTAAAGTTCCATTACCTGTTGCTGTTCCGTCAACATCTAATACTCAGAGTGTTCCTGATAACATAAGAAATTTTGTTTCTGAATCCATTAAGAAGGCTTTGTCTGTTATTCCTCCTTCTAGTAAACATAAAAAATCTTTTAAAACTTCTCATTGTTCAGATGAATTTTTAAATGAACATCATCATTCTGATTCTGATAATGGTTCTTCTGGTTCAGAGGATTCTGTCTCAGAGGTTGATGCTGATAAATCCTCATATTTATTTCAAATGGAATTTATTCGTTCTTTACTTAAAGAAGTTCTAATTGCTTTAGAAATTGAGGATTCTGGTCCTCTTGATACTAAATCTAAACATTTAGATAAGGTTTTTAAATCTCCTGTAGTTATTCCAGAAGTTTTTCCTGTTCCTAATGCTATTTCTGAAGTAATTTCCAGGGAATGGAATAATTTGGGTAATTCATTTACTCCTTCTAAACGTTATAAGCAATTATATCCTGTGCCATCTGACAGATTAGAGTTTTGGGACAAAATCCCTAAGGTTGATGGGGCTGTCTCTACTCTTGCTAAGCGTACTACGATTCCTACGGCAGATGGTACTTCCTTTAAGGATCCTTTAGATAGGAAAATTGAATCCTTTCTAAGAAAAGCCTATTTGTGTTCAGGTAATCTTCTTAGACCTGCTATATCTTTGGCGGATGTTGCTGCAGCTTCAACTTTTTGGTTGGAAGCTTTAGCGCAACAAGTAACAGATCATAATTCTCATAGAATTATTATTCTTCTTCAACATGCTAATAATTTTATTTGTGATGCCATCTTTGATATCATTAGGGTTGATGTCAGGTATATGTCTCTAGCTATTTTAGCTAGAAGAGCTTTATGGCTTAAAACTTGGAATGCTGAAATGTCTTCTAAGTCTACTCTGCTTTCCCTTTCTTTCCAGGGTAATAAATTATTTGGTTCTCAGTTGGATTCTATTATTTCAACTGTTACTGGAGGGAAAGGAACTTTTTTACCACAGGATAAAAAATCTAAAGGTAAATTCAGGTCTAATAATCGTTTTCGTTCCTTTCGTCACAACAAGGAACAGAAACCTGATCCTTCATCCTCAGGAGCGGTATCAGTTTGGAAACCATCTCCAGTCTGGAATAAATCCAAGCCTTCTAGAAAATCAAAGCCAGCTTCTAAGTCCACATGAAGGTGCGGCCCTCATTCCAGCTCAGCTGGTAGGGGGCAGATTACGTTTTTTCAAAGAAATTTGGATCAAATCCGTTCACAATCTTTGGATTCAGAACATTGTTTAAGAAGGGTACAGAATTGGCTTCAAAATAAGACCTCCTGCAAAGAGATTTTTTCTTTCCCGTGTCCCAGTAAATCCAGCGAAGGCTCAAGCATTTCTGAAATGTGTTTCAGATCTAGAGTTGGCTGGAGTAATTATGCCAGTTCCAGTTCTGGAACGGGGGCTGGGGTTTTATTCAAATCTCTTCATTGTACCAAAGAAGGAGAATTCCTTCAGACCAGTTCTGGATCTAAAGATATTGAATCGTTATATAAGGATACCAACATTCAAAATGGTAACTGTAAGGACTATCCTGCCTTTTGTTCAGCAAGGGCATTATATGTCTACAATAGATTTACAGGATGCATATCTGCATATTCCGATTCATCCAGATCACTTTCAGTTTCTGAGATTCTCTTTCCTAGACAAGCATTACCAGTTTGTGGCTCTACCGTTTGGTCTAGCAACAGCTCCAAGAATTTTTACAAAGGTTCTCGGTGCCCTTCTGTCTGTAATCAGAGAACAGGGTATTGTGGTATTTCCTTATTTGGACGATATCTTGGTACTTGCTCAGTCTTTACATTTAGCAGAATCTCATACGAATCGACTTGTGTTGTTTCTTCAAGATCATGGTTGGAGGATCAATTTACTAAAAAGTTCATTGATTCCTCAGACAAGGGTAGCCTTTTTGGGTTTCCAGATAGATTCAGTGTCCATGACTCTATCTTTGACAGACAAGAGACGTCTAAAATTGATATCAGCTTGTCGAAACCTTCAGTCACCATCATTCCCTTCGGTAGCCTTATGCATGGAAATTCTAGGTCTTATGACTGCTGCATCGGACGCGATCCCCTTTGCTTGTTTTCACATGCGACCTCTTCAGCTCTGTATGCTGAACCAATGGTGCAGGGATTACACAAAGATATCTCAATTAATATCTTTAAAACCGATTATACGACACTCTCTGACGTGGTGAAAAGATCACCATCGTTTAATTCAGGGGGCTTCTTTTGTTCTTCCGACCTGGACTGTAATTTCAACAGATGCAAGTCTTACAGGTTGGGGAGCTGTGTGGGGGTCTCTGACGGCACAAGGGGTTTGGGAATCTCAGGAGGTGAGATTACCGATCAATATTTTGGAACTCCGTGCAATTTTCAGAGCTCTTCAGTCTTGGCCTCTTCTGAAGAGAGAATCGTTCATTTGTTTTCAGACAGACAATGTCACAACTGTAGCATACATCAATCATCAAGGAGGGACTCACAGTCCTCTAGCTATGAAAGAAGTATCTCGAATTCTGGTTTGGGCGGAATCCAGCTCCTGTCTAGTTTCTGCGGTTCATATCCCAGGTATAGACAATTGGGAAGCGGATTATCTCAGTCACCAAACGTTGCATCCGGGCGAATGGTCTCTTCACCCAGAGGTATTTCTTCAGATTGTTCAAATGTGGGGTCTTCCAGAAATAGATCTGATGGCCTCTCATCTAAACAAGAAACTTCCCAGGTATCTGTCCAGATCCAGGGATCCTCAAGCGGAAGCAGTGGATGCATTGTCACTTCCTTGGAAGTATCATCCTGCCTCTATCTTTCCGCCTCTAGTTCTTCTTCCAAGAGTGATCTCCAAAATTCTGAAGGAATGCTCGTTTGTTCTGCTGGTAGCTCCAGCATGGCCTCACAGGTTTTGGTATGCGGATCTTGTCCGGATGGCTTCTTGCCAACCATGGACTCTTCCGTTAAGACCAGACCTTCTGTCTCAAGGTCCTTTTTTCCATCAGGATCTCAAATCCTTAAATTTAAAGGTATGGAGATTGAACGCTTGATTCTTAGTCAAAGAGGTTTCTCTGACTCTGTGATTAATACTATGTTACAGGCTCGTAAATCTGTATCTAGGGAGATATATTATAGAGTCTGGAAGACTTATATTTCTTGGTGTCTTTTTCATCATTTTTCCTGGCATTCTTTTAGAATTCCAAGAATTTTACAGTTTCTTCAGGATGGTTTGGATAAAGGTTTGTCTGCAAGTTCCTTGAAAGGACAAATCTCTGCTCTTTCTGTTCTTTTTCACAGAAAGATTGCTAATCTTCCTGATATTCATTGTTTTGTACAAGCTTTGGTGCGTATAAAACCTGTTATTAAGTCAGTTTCTCCTCCTTGGAGTTTGAATTTGGTTCTGGGGGCTCTTCAAGCTCCCCCGTTTGAACCTATGCATTCATTGGACATTAAATTACTTTCTTGGAAAGTTTTGTTCATTTTGGCCATCTCTTCTGCCAGAAGAGTTTCTGAATTATCTGCTCTTTCTTGTGAGTCTCCTTTTTTGATTTTTCATCAGGATAAGGTGGTGTTGCGAACTTCTTTTGAATATTTACCTAAGGTTGTGAATTCCAACAACATTAGTAGAGAGATTGTGGTTCCTTCATTATGTCCTAATCCTAAGAATTCTAAGGAGAAATCATTGCATTCTTTGGATGTGGTTAGAGCTTTGAAATATTATGTTGAAGCTACTAAGACTTTCCGAAAGACTTCTAGTCTATTTGTTATCTTTTCCGGTTCAAGGAAAGGTCAGAAGGCCTCTGCCATTTCTTTGGCATCCTGGTTGAAATCTTTAATTCATCATGCTTATGTCGAGTCGGGTAAAACTCCGCCTCAAAGGATTACAGTTCATTCTACTAGGTCAGTTTCTACTTCCTGGGCGTTTAGGAATGAAGCTTCGGTTGATCAGATTTGCAAAGCAGCAACTTGGTCCTCTTTGCATACTTTTACTAAATTCTACCATTTTGATGTGTTTTCTTCTTCTGAAGCAGTTTTTGGTAGAAAAGTACTTCAGGCAGCTGTTTCAGTTTGAATCTTCTGCTTATGTTTTCATTTAAACTTTATTTTGGGTGTGGATTATTTTCAGCAGGAATTGGCTTTCTTTATTTTATCCCTCCCTCTCTAGTGACTCTTGCGTGGAAAGATCCACATCTTGGGTAATCATTATCCCATACGTCACTAGCTCATGGACTCTTGCTAATTACATGAAAGAAAACATAATTTATGTAAGAACTTACCTGATAAATTCATTTCTTTCATATTAGCAAGAGTCCATGAGGCCCACCCCTTTTTTTGTGGTGGTTATGATTTTTTTGTATAAAGCACAATTATTTCCAATTCCTTATTTTTTATGCTTTCGCACTTTTTTCTTATCACCCCACTTCTTGGCTATTCGTTAAACTGATTTGTGGGTGTGGTGAGGGGTGTATTTATAGGCATTTTGAGGTTTGGGAAACTTTGCCCCTCCTGGTAGGAATGTATATCCCATACGTCACTAGCTCATGGACTCTTGCTAATATGAAAGAAATGAATTTATCAGGTAAGTTCTTACATAAATTATGTTTTTCCTACCTTAATTCCTATTGGCTGATAGAATCCTATCAGCCAATCGGAATTTGAGGGACGCCATCTTGGATGACGTCCCTTAAAGGAAAGGTCATTCGTCGGGAAGTTGTCTGTGAAGATGGATGGATCCGCGCTGGAGGTCTTGAAGATCAGCCGGTCGTCATCGGATGGAAGAACATAGAAGATGCGGCTTGGATGAAGATGTTTGCCGGTCCGGATGCCCTCTTCTGCCCGCTTGGATCAAGACCTTCAGCCCCCTGCTTGGGCTTGGATCAAGATATCGGAGCCTGGACGGATCGCTGATACCCGGTGTGGTGAAGATAAGGTAGGAAGATCTTCAGGGGCTTAGTGTTAGGTTTATTTAAGGGGGGTTTGGGTTAGATTAGGGGTATGTGGGTGGTGGGTTGTAATGTTGGGGGGGGGGTATTGTATGGGTTTTTTTCCAGGCAAAAGAGCTGAATTCTTTGGGGCATGACCCGCAAATGGCCCTTTTCAGGGCTGGTAAGGTAAAAGAGCTTTTCTATTTTAATTTTAGAATAGGGTAGGGCATTTTTTTATTTTGGGGGTCTTTGTTATTTTATTAGGGGGCTTAGAGTAGGTGTAATTAGCTTAAAATTGTTGTAATATTTTTCTAATGTTTGTAAATTATTTTTTTATTTTTTCTAACTTAGTTCTTTTTTTATTTTTTGTAATTTAGTTAGTGTATTTATTTGTAGGTATTTTATGTAATTAATTTATTGATAGTGTAGTGTTATGTTTAATTGTAGATAATTGTAGGTAGTTTATTTAATTTATTTTTTGATAGTGTAGTGTTAGGTTTAATTGTAACTTAGGTTAGGATTTATTTTACAGATAATTTTGTAATTATTTTAACTAGGTAGCTATTAAATAGTTATTAACTATTTAATAGCTATTGTACCTGGTTAAAATAAATACAAAGTTACCTGTAAAATAAATATTAATCCTAAAATAGCTACAATATAATTATAATTTATATTGTAGCTATATTAGGGTTTATTTTACAGGTAAGTATTTAGCTTTAAATAGGATTAATTTATTTAATGAGTTAATTTATTTTGTTAGATTTAAATTATATTTAACTTAGGGGGGTGTTAGTGTTAGGGTTAGACTTAGCTTTAGGGGTTAATACATTTATTAGAGTAGCGGTGAGATCCGGTCGGCAGATTAGGGGTTAATTATTGTAGGTAGGTGGAGGCGATGTTGGGGGCAGCAGATTAGGGGTTAATAAATATAATATAGGGGTTGGCGGTGTTAGGGGCAGCAGATTAGGGGTACATAGGGATAACGTAGGTGGCGGCGGTGTGCGGTCGGAAGATTAGGGGTTACATTTTTTTAATAGAGTGGTGGCGATGTGGGGGGACCTCGGTTTAGGGGTACATAGGTAGTTTATGGGTGTTAGGGTACTTTAGTTAGCCCAGAAAGCTCTTAACTACTGACTTTTTTCTGCGGCTGGAGTTTTGTCGTTAGATTTCTAACGCTTACTTCAGCCAAGACTCTAAATACCGGCATTAGAAAGATCCCATTGAAAAGATAGGATACGCAATTGACGTAAGGGGATCTGCGGTATGGAAAAGTCACGGCTGCAAAGTGAGCGTTAGACCCTTTCCTGACTGACTCTAAATACCAGCGGTAGCCCAAAACCAGCGTTAGGAGCCTCTAACGCTGGTTTTGACGGCTACCGCCAAACTCTAAATCTAGTCGTTTGTAAATTATAAGATATGATAAAAATAAAGGTATCTTTAGAGATTCCATATAATGGCGAGAAAAACGGTATATAATATGTGTCGGTACAGTAAATGAGTAAGAGGAAAATTACAGCTAAACACAAACACCGCACAAATGTAAAAATAGCCTTGTTCTCAAACGGTCAACAAATGGAAAAGTGGTCTGGTCACTAAGGAGTTAAGGTTTATTCATAATTTTATTTAGTGACCAGATTTCTGTTCCTTCAGTTCTGATTCTTTATGAGATTACTTATCTTTCTAATATTCTCTATTTTGTACAGAATTAATCATGTGGTTAAGCCAATTTTTCCCTCTGTGGAGTCTTATCTTGGTTTTTAGGATTTTGCAGGCTTCTCCATTTGAGGTGATGCATTAGGTGGATATTAAACTTTTTATCTTGGAAGGGTTTTTTTTTTCTTTTAGCATTTTCTTCTGCCTTTTCTTTTGATTCTCCATCTCATTATTTTTTTTTTCTTTTAGCATTTTCTTCTGCCTTTTCTTTTAATTCTACTCATCTTATTTTTCACCTGGATAAGGCAGTTTTTAGGACTTAGAGTGATGTCTTCATACAATTTGAGTCGGGAAATTGTTATTCCCCCTTTTTCTCCAAATTTTAGAATTCTTCTGAGCATTTAAGTTCTATTTGCAAGCAACTAGGGGTTTACTTCTAGTTTGTTTGTTTATTTTGTTGGCTATAGGAAGGGTCAGCTATTTCTATGGTTTCATAGCATAGGTTTCAGAAGGTTTTCTTGCAGGTGGATGTCCATTTTACTAGGTCAGTGGTCAACTCTTGGGTTTTTAAGAAACAGTCTATAGTAGATTTGTTAGACAACCTCTTGGTCTTCTCTACAATCACAATATTTTACCATTTAGATTTTTTTGCCTTTTCTAAAGTGGCTTTGGTAGGAAAATCCTTTAGGTTTTGTTTCCTAAGTTTTTGTTCTATTTTTCTTTCTTTTTGCATTTGTAAACTAATGATATTTTATTATAACACTTTCTAGTATTGTGAAAAAAAAGAGTTGTAATTTTTTGTTCTACATCTTATTGCTAGTCCCACCCTCATTCCTTGTGAACTTCACTGCTTTGGTATTAGTTTTCCAGAAGTAATGGATCATAAACTCTATCACCACATATTTAAAAGAAAACATAATTTATACTTACCTGATAAATTATTTTTTTCATGGTGGTGAGAGTACACAAGACCCCACATGCTGTCTTTTTTTCTGGTGGTAGTTTATTTTTTTCACTTCTTTTTTCCTATCTCCTATGTTTGTTGTTCTGTATTTCCTTGTTCTACCTCTTTTTTTGTGTTTGGCTATACATCAGACTATTTACCATAGAGGTGGGAGGGGTTTATAGGGCTCTTGGAGTTTGGGAAACTTCACCTAATCCTAGTTGTGAGCAAAGGTAATTCCCAGGAGTAAAGGATCATTGACTCTCATCACCATGAAATAAATTATTTATCAGGCAAGTGTAAATTATATTTTTTTGTATCTCAGTTTGGTTGAAAGCTAGCATGTGCGGCTGTAGGTTAAGGGCCCAGCTAGAGACCTTGATGCGGTACTGGTATATCAATGATTTGCCAAATGCTATAACTAACTCTTCCATTGCTTTTTATTTAACTGTGCATATGCAAGTGAGTGCTAGAATTTCTGTATGTTATTTTTCATTTATTTGTAATTTTTTTTTTTTTAGATGTCATGTCTATAGTTGTCAATACTGCTCAAAAATCGTGCCCATCTGAATATGAATACAAAAGTATGACATGTACCTTTTCTGGAAATGATGCAAAGTCTTCTCGACAAACATGTGCTACGACTCCTGCAGCTAGTGCATCTCCAAGAACATTGGTCATGGTCCTGAAGCGATCTCTACATAAAGAATAAAGTTAATTTGTACTTTGTTACAGTTCTCACTTTTAGACAAGTGATTAAAAGGGATTTTTAAATATATAAATAAAACAAATACCTACTTTCATACAGTCTAATCTGGAATTACATTCCCATCATCTAATTTCCTGCATGAATATATTGTGATCATCACAAGCTTTCTTGTTATACTCGTTATTTGACACAACTCTGTCTACAGAAGACCTCTAAAGCAATTCAACCCTTTCCTCACTTTCAATGTTTTGTTACCTACATAGAGTCAAGGGAAAAAGAAAGTGCAACCTCTTTGAATTATTTGATGTTATGTATCAGGACTTAACAACAATCATCTGGTCCTTAGCAGGTCTTAAAATTAGGTAAATACAACCTCAGATGAACAACAACACATGACATATTACACTGTGTCATGATTTATTTAAAAAAAATAAAGCCAAAATGGAGAAGCCATGTGTGAAAAACTAAATACACCCTTACTTCTTCCATAGGAATTAAGTTGTTAAGTAGCAGCCAGGGTGACCATCTCAATAAAAGCCAAAGTTTAGCAGTTTGCTGGTCTGGAGCATTCAGGTATGTGTTAAGGTGGAAAGACATCAGCAATGATTTTAGAGAAGCAATTGTTGCTGCCCATCAATCGGGGAAGGGTTATAAGGCCATTTCCAAACAACTTAAAGTCCTTCATTCTACAGTGAGAAAATGTATTCACAAGTGGAAAACATTCAAGATAGTTGCCAATTTTCACAGGAGTGGATGTCCCAGCAAATACATGCCAAGGTCAGACCGTGCAATGCTCAGAGAAATTGCAAAAAACCCAAGAGTTACATCCCAGACTCTATAGACCTGAGTTAGCATGTTAAATTTTAGTTCATGACAGTACAATTAATAAAAGACTCAACAAGTATGGTTTGTATGGAAGGATTGCTAGGATAAAGCCTCTTCTCTCTAAAAAGAACATGGCAGCGTGGCTTAGGTTTGCAAAATTGCATCTGAACAAACTATAAGACTTCTGGAACAATGTCCTTTGGACAGACGAGGCCAAAGTGGAGATGTTTGGCCATAATGCACAATGCCACCTTTGGTGAAAACAAAACACAGCATATCAGCACAAACACCTCATACCAACTGTCAAACACAGTGGTGGAGGGGTGATGATTTGGGCTTGTTTTTCAACCACAGGACCTGGGCACCTTGTAGTCATTGAGTTGACCATGAACTCCTCTGTAAACCAAATTATTCTAGAGTCAAATGTGAGGCCATCTGTCCGACAGCTGAAGCTTGGCTGAAATTGGGTTATGCAACAGGACAATGATCCCAAGCACACCAGCAAATCTACAATAGAATGACTGAAAATGAAAAGAATCAAGGTGTTGCAATGGCTTAGTCAAAGTCCAGACTTCAACCCTATTGAAATGCTGTGGCGGGACCTTAAGAGAGCTGTGAATAAACAAATTCCTGCAAACCTCAATTAACTGAAGCATCATTGTTAAGAAGAGTGGGCCAAAATTCCTCCAACGATGTGAGAGAGTGATAAAGTCATACCAAAAATGATAACTTCAAGTTATTGCTGTTAAAGGTGGTTCTATTAGCTATTGAATCATAAGGTGTACTTAGTTTTTCACACGTGGCTTCTCCATTTTGGCTTTATTTTTGTTAAATAAATCATGACAAAGTATAATATGTTCAGGCGATCATAAAGGAGAGAGGGGAAATGAGAGTGTACACCGTTTGGATGAATGCCCAGTGAGTGAAAGGGTGTAATACTCACACTTTTGAGAGCTATATCTAAGCACTTAGAGGTAGTGCATATAGGTATAAAGCCCCATGGCTTTGAAGATGGTAATCAGAGATACTTTAACGATTCCAAGGTAAAAGAATACAATTTATTAAAAACAATGGACATAGGAACATAGCCAGTATCTGCCACAGAACAGAGCATACAATAATCATTCTTATGTGTAGCCAAATGGCTTAAAGCATATGTAACGGATGCCCCTTAGTTCTAACTTTTGATACAAATGGACATCCTTTATGATCGCCTGAACCATACTTATGGGAAGGGGGGAGGTGGGGAGTGTCTGCTCTTTTCGTTTACCTAGCCCTTTTCAGTGGATGTCCCAGACTAACCTTATCAACAGTGCTAAACTGGGAGCTTCTAAGTAAGTTTTTAAAGGTTTTATACTGGATGTTTATATCAGTATCTGTGCATATTATTCTTTATTGTAGTGTCTATTACATGCGGTTATATGAAAATTGGTGTACACTGTCCCTTTAAGATATAAACTCAATGTGTGAACCTTGAATGGAGCATTGCCCTAATAATATTTCCTTCAGGATTGGTGCCTCTTCAGGGGATCATACTGTATATGTATTGCACTTATCGAATTGTATTGCACTTTTTATTTATATTATAGACCACTAAATTGTTATTTTGAGTATATATTATTATATAACAATATTATTGTGGTTCTTTTGATGTGGCACTTGTCTATGTAGAATAGCGCCCCTATCATCAGATTCTGACTAGTTTTTGTTTACCCTAGAAGTATTTAGAAAAAGTTACCTGAATTTTTTTTCAGATAGGTATCAGTCTTTCTGCCATGCTCATTTTTGTTATTCATTACCTGACATACCTTTCTCTCTTTCTTTCTATCTGTATATACCTATGCTTTAACTTTTATTGTTCCATTTTTATTATTTTGGCTTGCCTTAGGTGCAATTGCCAACAAAGAATGGGCCTTTAACAGAAAACCCAAAGCCTGAAACACCACATTTCTTTCATGTAATTGGCAAGAGTCCATGAGCTAGTGACGTATGGGATATACAATCCTACCAGGAGGGGCAAAGTTTCCCAAACTTCAAAATGCCTATAAATACACCCCCCACCACACCCACAATTCAGTTTTGCCTCCTATGGAGGTGGTGAAGTAAGTTTGTGCTAGATTTCTACGTTGATATGCGCTTCTCAGCTTTTTTGAAGCCCGGTTCTTCTCAGAGTGCAGTGAATGACAGAGGGATGTGAAGGGAGTATTACCTATTAAATACAATGGTCATCCTAACGAGAATCTATTTCATAGGTTCTCTGTTATCGGTCGTAGAGATACCATTATCTCTGCTGATTCTCGTTTCAGTACTTATTTGGCTATCTACTTTATGTAGATGAGTGTCTTTTGGTAAGTATGTTTCCATTATTTAAGACACTCTCAGCTATGGTTTGGCACTTTATATTTCAAGTTCTAAATATATGTTTGCCATGATTCAGGTTTATCAGTATATTTCCTTTTTGCAGACTCTGTTTCATTTCTGGGAAATGCTATATATATATATATATATATATATATATATATAAAAACATTTTTACCTGAAATTTTCAAATTGACTCTCTTTTCTAAATTGCGGGCTCGCGGGAGCGCAAAATGCTATAATTTATTGCGTCATTCTTGGCGCAAGACTTTTTTGGCGCGAGAATTATGTTTGTTGACGTAATTTCTTCTACAAGATATGACGAGTCCACAAATTTCATCCTTACTTGTGGGATATTAACCTCCTGCTAACAGGAAGTGGTAAAGAGCACCACAGCAGAGCTGTATATATAGCTCCTCCCTTCCCTCCACCCCCAGTCATTCTCTTTGCCTGTGTTAGTAATAGGAAGAGGTAAAGTGAGGTGTTAGTTTTAGATTCTTCAATCAAGAAGTTTTTTATTTTAAATGGTACCGGTGAGTACTATTTTCCTCAGGGAGATATGGAATGAAGAAGATTTCTGCCCTGAGGTTGATGATCTTAGCAGATGTAACTAAGATCCATGTTGGTTCCCACAGAGCTTCTGAAGATAGTGCAAGAGAAATCTTCAGTGTGGAGAACGGTGTCATGCTACAAGCAGTATTGAGGTATGTTCCATCTTTTATTTCTGAGGAGACGTTTGTATATCAGAACTGGCTGACATTTTTTCCCTGCAAGGGAAGGGGTAAGCAGTAGACCTGTACACTTAGGGTGTTACTGAAGATCCTGTGTTCAAACTTATTGATTTGACACTGTATTGGGCTGGACACTGGGAGGCAGCTTGACATTTTATATTTTATATTTACAAAGTCAGTAGGGCTGCAGTTTTTTTTTTATTTCTTCTACAAGATACGACGAGTCCACGGATTTCATCCTTACTTGTGGGATATTAAACTCCTGCTAACAGGAAGTGGCAAAGAGCACCACAGCAGAGCTGTATATATAGCTCCTCCCTTCCCTTCACCCCCAGTCATTCTCTTTGCCTGTGTTAGTAATAGGAATATGTAAAGTGAGGTGTTAGTTTCAGATTCTTCAATCAAGAAGTTTTTTTATTTTAAATGGTACCGGTGAGTACTATTTTTCTCAGGGAGATTTGGAGATGAAGATTTCTGCCCTGAGGTTGATGATCTTAGCAGATGTAACTAAGATCCACGTTTGTTCCCACAGAGTTCTGAAGGTAGTGCAAGAGAAATCTTCAGTGTGGAGAACAGTTTCATGCTACAAGCAGCATTGAGGTATGTTCAGTCTTTTACTTCTGAGGAGACTTGGTATATCAGAATTGGCTGACATTTTTCTCTGCAAGGGAAGGGGTAAGCAGTAGACCTGTACATAAAGGGTGTTACTGAAAATCCTGTGTTTATATTTGTATTTGACATAGTACTGGGCTGGAAACAATAATCAAAAGGACACTGGGAGTGGCAGCTTGACATTTTTTATTTGATCACATAACAAATAATTAGTATGGCTGCAGTGTTACAGTAAGGTTTTTAGGGGACCACATGGCTTACTTTGCAAACCGCTTCCCATGCGGTTATACAGACTGATATGATCGATGTCCATGATGGGCGGGGCCTATTTTCACGCTCAGACGCGCAGTGTACTCTGACTGAGAAGGCAGCAGGCATTAGCTCCGGTGGGGCCTACACTTGTGTTCTGTGCACTGGATCATTGCCGAGTCATTTTGCAGTACCCTAGGGGCAGGTAGGCGCCACAGCTCTGCAGGTGCAGGGGTAATTTTTTTCAATAAAATATATTTTGTGCTATAAAATGTCTTTTAGAGGTTAAATCACCCTTTGCTCTCAGGGTGCAATAATTTTTGGCCCAATTGAATAGGTATATTTAATTGCATAGCGTTATTTTAATGTTTAGGCAGTTTAGGAAAATTTGTGCGCTTTTTATTTTTTAAAGGCGCAGTACACAATTTTTTAAAAAAATTTCAAATCAATAAATAAAGTGTTTAATGACTATTGTGGTTTATGCTAGTCTGTTCAACATGTCTGACATTGAGGAAACTAATTGCTCTATGTGTTTAGAAGCCATTGTGGAACCCCCTCTTACTTTGTGTACCTCTTGTACTGAAAAGGCCTTACAATGTAAAAAACATATTTTGGGTAAAGAAAGTGTGCCTAAGGATGATTCTCAGTCTGAAGAGAATCAGGATATGCCATCCAATTCTCCCCAAGTGTCACAACCTTTAACACCCACACAAGCGACGCCAAGTACCTCAAGTGCGTCAAATTCTTTTACTCTGCAGGATATGGCTGCAGTTATGTCAACTACCCTTACAGAGGTATTATCTAAATTACCAGTGTTACAGGGTAAACGCAGTAGGTCAGGTATTAATGTGAATACTGACTCCTCTGATGCCTTATTGGCTATTTCCAATGTACCCTCACAGGGCTCTGAGTTGGGGGTCAGGGAATTGCTGTCTGAGGGAGAACTTTCAGACTCAGGAAATATGTTACCCCAGACAGATTCGGACATCATGTCCTTTAAATTTAAGCTTGAACACCTCCGCCTGTTGCTTCGGGAGGTTTTAGCGACTCTGGATGATTGTGACTCTATTGTGATACCACCAGAGAAATTGTGTAAAATGGACAAATATCTAGAGGTGCCTACTTACACTGATGTTTTTCTGGTTCCTAAAAGAATTTCGGATATTATTAAAAAGGAATGGGACAGACCGGGTATACCGTTTTCTCCTCCTCCTACTTTCAAGAAAATGTTTCCCATATCAGACACCATTCGGGACTTCTGGCAGTCGGTTCCTAAGGTGGAGGGAGCTATATCTACCCTGGCTAAGCATACAACTAATCCTATTGAGGACAGTTGTGCTTTCAAAGACCCCATGGATAAGAAGTTAGAGGGTCTTCTAAAGAAATTATTTATTCATCAGGGTTTCTTTTCCAACCTACAGCCTGCATTGTTCCAGTGACTACTGCAGCAGCTTTTTGGTTTGATGCTCTAGAAGAGTCTTTGAAGGTTGAGACCCCTTTAGAGGACATTTTGGATATAATTAAGGCTCTCAAGCTGGCTAATTCTTTTATTACAGATGCCGCCTTTCAAATTGCTGAATTGGCAGCAAAAAATGCAGGATTTGCCATTTTAGCGCGTAGAGCGTTATGGCTAAAATCGTGGTCTGCTGATGTGTCATCAAAATCTAAGCTTTTAGCTATTCCTTTCAAGGGTAAGACCCTATTCGGGCCTGAGTTGAAGGAAATCATTTCTGACATTACTGGAGGTAAAGGTCATGCCTTGCCTCAGGATAAGTCTGATTAGAGATGAGAGGTAGACAAAATAGACAAAATAATTTTCGTTCCTTTCGAAATTTTAAAGGAGTATCCTCTGCTTCTTCCTCCGCAAAGCAGGAAGGGAATTTTGCTCAATCCAAATCCATCTGGAGACCCAACCAGGCTTGGAACAAAGGTAAACAACCCAAGAAGCCCGCTGTTGCTACAAAGACAGCATGAAGGGATGGCCCCCGGTCTGGGACTGGATCTAGTAGGGGGCAGACTTTCTTTCTTTGCCCAGACTTGGGCAAGAGATGTTCAGGACCCCTGGGCATTGGAAATCGTGACCCACGGTATCAACTGGAATTCAAGGATTTTCTCCCAAGAGGGAGATTTCATCTTTCACGATTGTCTGTAGACCAGATAAAAAGAGAGGTGTTCTTACGCTGTTTAAAAGACCTCTCTACCATGGGAGTAATTCGTCCCATTCCAAAACTGGAACAGGGACAGGGGTTTTACTCAAATCTTTTCGTGGTTCCCAAAAAAGAGGGAACTTTCAGACCCATTTTAGATCTCAAGTGTCCAAACAAGTTTCTCAGAGTTCCATCATTCAAGATGGAGACTATACGAACAATCTTACCAATGATCCAGGATGGTCAATATATAACTACCGTGGACTTGAAGGATGCATACCTTCATATCCCTATTCACAAGGATCATCATCAGTTCCTAAGGTTTGCCTTCCTAGACAAACATTTTCAGTTCGTGGCTCTTCCCTTCAGGTTGGCCACAGCACCCAGGATCTTCACAAAGGTTCTAGGGTCCCTTCTGGTGGTTCTCAGACCATGGGGCATAGCAGTGGCGCCTTATCTGGACAATATTTTGATTCAGGCATCAACTTATCTGACAAAATCTCATATAGACACAGTGTTGTCCTTTCTGAGAACTCACAGTTGAAAGGTGAACCTAGAAAAGAGTTCAATAGTTCCAAGGACAAGGGTTCCCTTCTTGGGAACTCTGATAGACTCGGTAGACATGAAAATATTTCTGACGGAGGTCAGAAAAGCAAAGATTCTATATACTTGCCAAGCACTTCAGTCCATTCCTCGGCCATCAGTGGCTCAGTGTATGGAGGTAATTGGATTAATGGTAGCGGCAATGGACATCATTCCGTTTGCTCGTTTTCATCTCAGACCACTGCAGCTGTGCATGCTCAGACAGTGGAATGGGGACTATGCGAATTTATCTCCTCAGATAAATCTGGATCAAGAGACCAGAGACTCTCTTCTTTGGTGGTTGTCGCCGGATCATCTGTCCCAGGGGACGTGTTTCCGCAGACCCTTGTGGGTGATAGTGACAACGGACGCCAGCCAACTGGGCTGGGGTGCAGTCTGGAATTCCCTGAAGGCTCAGGGTGTATGGACTCAGGTGGAGTCTCTACTTCCAATCAATATTCTAGAATTGAGAGCAATATTCAATGCACTTCAGGCATGGCCTCAGTTGGCTTCGGCCAAATTCATCAGGTTCCAGTCGGACAATATCACGACTGTGGCTTATATCAATCATCAGGGGGAACGAGGAGTTCCTTATCGATGATAGAAGTATCCAAGATAATTCATTGGGTGGAGGCCCACTCTTGTTATCTGTCGGCGATCTACATCCCAGGAGTAGAGAACTGGGAAGCGGATTTTCTAAGTTGACAGACTTTTCATCCGGGTGAGTGGGAACTTCACCCGGAAGTGTTTGCCTCATTGATTCTCCAATGGGGCAGACCGGAATTGGATCTGATGGCATCTCGACAGAATGCCAAGCTTCCAAGATACGGATCCAGGTCGAGGGATCCTCAGGCCGAACTGATAGATGCCTTGGCAGTGCCTTGGTCGTTCAGCCTAGCTTATGTGTTTCCACCATTTCCTCTCCTCCCACACGTGATTGCTCGGATCAAACAGGAGAGAGCTTTGGTAATCCTGATCGCGCCTGCGTGGCCACGCAGGACTTGGTATGCGGATCTAGTGGACATGTCCTCTCTGCCACCGTGGAAACTTCCCTTGAGACAGGACCTTCTCATTCAAGGACCTTTCCAACATCCAAATCTAAATTCTCTGCAGCTGACTGCTTGGAGATTGAACGCTTGATTTTATCTAAGCAGGGATTCTCAGATTCGGTCATTGATACTTTGATACAGGCACGTAAGCCTGTCACTAGAAAGATTTATCATAAGATATGGTGTAAATATCTTTATTGGTGTGAATCCAAGGGTTACTCATGGAGTAAAGTTAGGATTCCCAGGATCCTGTCCTTTCTCCAAGAAGGATTGGAGAAAGGGTTATCAGCGAGTTCCTTAAAGGGATAGATTTCTGCTTTGTCAATTTTGCTTCACAAACGTTTGGCAGATGTTCCAGATGTTCAGTCTTTTTGTCAGGCTCTTACCAGAATTAAGCCTGTATTTAGACCAATTACTCCTTCCTGGAGTTTGAATTTAGTTCTTAGAGTTCAAGGGGTTCCGTTTGAACCCATGCATTCCATAGATATTAAATTGTTATCTTGGAAAGTTTTGTTTTTGGTTGCTATTTCTTCTGCTCGAGTTTATGAGCTTTCAGCATTACAATGTGATTCGCCTTATCTTATATTTCATTCTGATAAGGTGGTTTTGCGTACCAAACCTGGATTCCTTCCTAAGGTTGTTTCGAATAAGAATATTAATCAGGAAATTGTGGTTCCTTCATTATGTCCTAATCCTTCTTCTAAGAAGGAGCGTCTGTTACATAACCTGGACGTGGTCCGTGCTATGAAGTTTTACTTGCAGGTGACTAAGGATTTCTGTCAATCATCTTCATTATTCATTGTTTATTCTGGAAAGCGTAGGGGTCAGAAATCTATGGCTACCTCTCTTTCTTTTTGGCTGAGGAGTATCATCCGCCTGGCATATGAGACTGCTGGACAGCAGCCTCCTGAAAGAATTTCGGCTCATTCTACTAGGGCTGTGGCTTCCACATAGGCTTTTAAAAACAATGCTTCTTTTGAACAGATTTGCAAGGCTGCGACTTGGTCGTCTCTTCATACTTTTTCCAAATTTTCCAAATTTGATACTTTTGCTTCTTCTGAGGCTGTTTTTGGGAGAAAAGTTCTTCAAGCAGTGGTGCCTTCCAATTAGGTCTCTGTCTTGTCCCTCCCATTTCATCCGTGTCCTGTAGCTTTGGTATTGTATCCCACAAGTAAGGATGAAATCCGTGGACTCGCCATATCTTGTAGAAGAAAAGTAAATTTATGCTTACCTGATACATTAATTTCTTCTACGATACGACGAGTCCACGGCCCTTTCTGTCATATTTTCAAACCGATTTAGATTTTATTTTTTATAACTTCAGTCACCTCTGCACCTTTAGCTTTTCCTTTCTCTTCCTAAACCTTCGGTCGAATGACTGGGGGTGGAGGGAAGGGAGGAACTATATATACAGCTCTGCTGTGGTGCTCTTTGCCACTTCCTGTTAGCAGGAGGTTAATATCCCACAAATAAGGATGAAATCCATGGACTCGTCGTATCGTAGAAAAAATTAATTTATCAGGGAAGCATAAATTTACATTTCGTCATTTCCGGCGTCTTAGTTGGCGCCAAGAGTTTTCACGTGGTTGCGTCATCTATGACGCTCGTGTTTGTTGCAGAGGTTTTTGGCACCAAAAAATATTATGCCAGTTGTGGGCATCATACTTGGCGCCAATCTTTTGACATTATTTAAAGGATTACTTTCTGTTATAATTTTTAAGCTAGACAACTAATATATTAAAGTTAATAAACATTAATTAAAACCTACTGACCTATATTTTCTCCAAAACGAAGTTTCATAACGTTCTAAAAGTTATATCTTTTATTCGCCGATGATGTCACGTTATCCTGCCCACTATTTTCAGCACTGAGTGTTCAAAATACTTAAACCAATAACTTTGTGTTTAAAGCGCCATTTTGAAACCTATGTATTGTAAACGGATTGGTACAGAGCAAAGGATACCCACTGAGTGGGTTTGGAAAACAATTAAATTTGCAGACAAGATTTCTGATATACGGTAGAGATATGTTAATGAAATGCTATTGATAAAAAGCGTATTTGGGGTAGTTAGTTAGTAACAGGCATAGAAAATATTTACTTACAGTGGCCCTTTAAGACTTCATTTCTTTTTGCTTCTGGTTTCCAGAGGCTTATTTTGTTTGCATTTCTTTCCCATTCCTGAAACTGTCATATAAGGAAATTGATAATTTTGCTTTATATGTTATTTTTTCTCTTACATATTGCAAGATGTCTCAATCTGACCCTGTCTCAAAATCTACTACTGGAATCCTGATGTCGGTTCTACTAAAGCTAAGTGCATTTGTTGTAAACTTGTGGTAACTGTTCCTCCGGCTGTAGTTTGTGATAGTTGTCATGATAAACTTTTACATGCAGACAATATTTCCATTAGTAGTAATCCATTACCTGTTGCTGTTCCTTCAACATCTAATGCTCAGGATATTCCTGTTAATGTGAGAGAATTTGTTTCTAATTCCATTCAGAAGGCTTTGTCTGTCATACCGCCTTCTAATAAACATAAAAGGTCTTTTAAAACTTCTCATAAGATTGATGAATTTTTAAATGACCGACAACATTCTGATTTATCTATCTCTGATGAGGATCTATCTGGTTCAGAAGATTCTGCCTCAGATATTGACACTGACAAATCTTCATAATTTAAAATTGAGTATATTTGTTCCTTATTAAAAGAGGTGTTGATTGCATTAGATATGGAGGAGACTAGTCCTCTTGATATTAAAACTAGTAAACGTTAAAAGGGACAGTCAACCATAGAATTGTTATTGTTTTAAAAGATAGATAATCCCTTTATTACTCATTCCCCAGTTTTGCATAACCAACACAGTTATATTAATGTACTTTTTACCTTTGTGATTACTTTGTATCTAGGAACCTTCTTCCAGCCCCCTGATCACATGACTGTGACTGTTTATTATCTATTGTCTTACATTTAGCATTGTATTGTGCTAGATCTTAAATAACTTTCTGTGCCTGGACACAGTGTTATCTATATAGCCCACGTGTACTTTCTGTCTTTTTGTGTTGAAAAGAGATTTAAAAAGCATGTGATAAGAGGCAGCCCTCAAAGGCTTAGAAATTAGCATATGAGCCTATTTATGTTTAGTTTAAACTAAGAATACCAAGAGAAAAAAGCAAATTTGATGATAAAAGTAAATTGGAAAGTGAATTAAAATTAAAAGTCCTATCTGAATAATGAAAGTTTAATTTATACTTGACTGTCCCTTTAAATTCGTTTTTTAAACCTCATGTAGTTATTCCTGAGGTTTTTCCAGTTCCTGATGCTATTTCAGATGTGATTTCTAGGGAATGGAATAGACTTGGTACTTCTTTTACTTCTTCTTCACGGTTTAAGAAACTGTATCCTTTGCCGACTGATAGATTGGAGTTTTGGGAAAAGATCCCCAAAGTTGATGGGGCCATCTCTACTCTTGCTAAACGTACTACTATTCCGACGGCAGATAGTACTTCTTTTAAAGATCCTTTAGATAGGAAACTTGAATCTTATTTAAGGAAGGCTTATTTATGTTCAGGTCATCTTCTTAGGCTGGCTATTTCTTTGGCTGATGTTGCAGCTGCTTCAACTTTTTGGTTGGAAACCTTAGCGCAACAAGTACCTGATCATAATGTGTATAGCATTGTTAAGTTAATTCAACATGCTAATAATTTCATTTGTGATGCCATTTTTGATATCATTAGAATTGATGTCACATATTTGTCTTTAGCTATTTTAGCTAGAAGAGCTTTATGGCTTAAATCTTGGAATGGTGATGACTTCTAAATCAACGTTGCTATCTCTCTCTTTCCAAGGTAATAAGTTATTTGGTTCTCAGTTGGATTCAATTATTTCAACTGTCACTGGGGGGAAGGGAGCTTTTTTGCCTCAGGATAAAAAATTCTAAGGGTAAATTTAAGGCTGCTAACCATTTTCGTTCCTTTCGACAAAATAAGGAACAGAAACCTTATCCTTCCCCTAAGGGAACGGTTTTCAATTGGAAGCCTTCTTCAGTCTGGAATAAATCCAAGCCATTTAAAAGATCTAAATCAGCCCCCAAGTCAACATGAAGGTGCAGCCCTCATTCCAGCTCAGCTAGTAGGGGGCAGACTAAGATATTTCAAGGATGTTTGGATCAATTCAATCCAAAATCATTCGACTCAGAACATTGTTTCTCAAGGGTACAGAATAGGTTTCAAAGTAAGACCGCCTGTGAGAAGTTTTTCTCTCACACATTCCAGTGAACCCAGAAAAAGCTCAGGCTTTCCTGAAGTGTGTTTCAGACCTGGAGTTATCTGGGGTAATTGTGCCAGTTCCTTTTCAGGAACAGGGTCTGGGGTTTTATTCAAATCTGTTCATTGTCCCAAAGAAGGAGAATTCTTTCAGACCAGTTCTGGATCTAAAAATTTTGAATCGTTATGTAAGAATACCAACATTCAAAATGGTGACTATAAGGACTATTTTGCCTTTTGTTCAGCAAGAGCATTATATGTCCACAATAGACTTACAGGATGCATATCTTCATATTCCGATTCATCCAGATCACTATCAGTTCCTGAGATTCTCTTTTCTAGACAAGCATTACCAATTTGTTGCTCTTCCTTTTGGCCTAGCGACAGCTCCAAGGATCTTTTCAAAGGTTCTCGGTGCCCTACTCTCTGTAATCAGAGAGCGGGGTATTGCGGTGTTTCCTTATTTGGACGATATCTTGGTACTTGCTCAGTCTTTACGTTCTGCAGAATGTCACACAAATCACACGAATCAACTAGTGTTGTTTCTTCAAAGACATGGTTGGAGGATCAATTTACCAAAAAGTTCTTTGATTCCTCAGACAAGGGTAACCTTTTCAGGTTTCCAAATAGATTCAGTATCCATGACTTTGTCTCTAACAGACAAGAGACGTCTAAAATTGGTTGCAGCTTGTCGGAACCTTCAGTTTCAATCATTCCCTTCAGTAGCTATGTGCACGGAGGTTTTAGGTCTCATGACTGCAGCATCGGACGCGATACCCTTTGCTCGTTTTCACATGAGACCTCTTCAGCTTAGTATGCTGAACCAATGGTGCAGGGATTATACAAAGATATCACAATTAATATCCTTAAATCCCAATGTTCGACTATCTCTGACTTGGTGCTTAGATCACCATCGTTTAGTTCAAGGGGCCTCTTTTGTTCATCCAACCTGGACTGTGATCACAACAGATGCAAGTCTTTCAGGTTGGGGAGCTGTCTGGGGATCTCTGACAGCTCAGGGGGTTTGGAAATATCAAGAGGCGAGATTACCAATCAATATTTTGGAACTCCGTGCGAGAGAACCGTTTGTTTTCAGACAGACAATGCCACAACCGTGGCATATGTCAATCATCAGGGTGGGACTCACAGTCCTCAAGCTATGAAAGAAGTATCTCGGATACTTGCTTGGGTGGAATCCAGCTCCTGTCTAATTTCTGCGGTTCATATCCCAGGTATAGACAATTGGGAAGCGGATTATCTCAATCATCAGACTTTACATCCTGGAGAGTGGTCTCTTCACCCAGATGTGTTTTTTCAGATTGTTCAGATGTGGGGGCTACCAGAAATAGATCTGATGGCCTCTCATCTAAACAAGAAACTTCCCAGATACCTGTCCAGGTCCAGGGATGTTCAGGCGGAAGCAGTGGATGCGCTGACACTTCCTTGGTGTTATCATCCTGCTTACATTTTCCCGCCTCTAGTTCTTCTTCCAAGAGTGATCTCCAAAATCATCATGGAACAATCGTTTGTGTTGCTGTTGGCTCCAGCATGGCCACACAGGTTTTGGTATGCAGATCTGGTTCGGATGCCCAGTTGCCAACCTTGGCCACTTCAGTTAAGGCCAGACCTACTGTCTCCAGGTCCGTTTTTCCATCAGGATCTCAAATCATTAAATTTGAAGGTATGGAAATTGAACGCTTAGTACTAAGTCATAGAGGTTTCTCTGACTCAGTGATTAATACTATGTTACAAGCTCGTAAATCTGTCTCTAGAAAGATTTATTATAGAGTTTGGAAGACTTACATTTCATGGTGTTCTTCTCATAAATTCTCTTGGCATTCTTTTAGAATTCCTAGAATTTTACAGTTTCTTCAGGATGGTTTAGATAAGGGTTTGTCTGCAAGTTCCTTGAAGGGACAAATCTCTGCTCTTTCTGTTTTATTCCACAGAAAAATTGCTAAACTCCCTGATATTCATTGTTTGTACAGGCTTTGGTTCATATCAAGCCTGTCATTAAATCAATCTCTCCTCCTTGGTGTCTTAATTTGGTTTTGAAGGCTTCACAGGCTCCTCCATTTGAGCCTATGCATTCTTTGGACATTAAAGTGTTGTTTCTTTTGGCCATCTCTTCTGCTAGAAGAGTTTCTAAATTATCTGCTCTTTCTTGTGAGTCTCCTTTTCTGATTTTTCATCAGGATAAGGCAGTTTTGCGGACTTCATTTAAATTCTTACCTAAAGTTGTGAATTCCAACAACATTAGTAGAGAAATTGTTGTCCCTTCTTTGTGTCCCCATCCAAAGAATTCTTTGGAAAGATCTTTACATTCTTTGGATGTGGTGAGAGCTTTGAAGTATTATATTGAAGCTACTAAAGTTTTCAGGAAGACTTCTAGTCTATTTGTTATCTTTTCTGGTTCTAGGAAAAGTCAGAAGGCTTCTGCCATTTCTTTGGCATCTTGGTTAAAGCTTTTGATTCATTCATTTACTAAATTCTACCATTTTGATGTTTTTTCTTCTTCAGAGCAGTTTTTGGTAGAAAAAATCTTCAGGCAGCTGTTTCAATTTGATTCTTCTGCTTATAATTTCAGTTTTTTTCTTTTCCATTATAAGATTAAAATTTATGATTTGGGTTGTGGATTAATTTTTTTCAGTGGAATTGGCTATCTTTATTGTTTATCCCTCCCTCTCTAGTGACTCTTGCGTGGAGTTCCACATCTTGGGTATTGCTATCCCATATGTCACTAGCTCATGAACTCTTGCCAATTACATGAAAGAAAACATAATTTATGTAAGAATTTACCTGATAAATTAATTTCTTTCATATTGGCAAGAGTCAATGAGGCCCACCCTTTTTATGGTGGTTATGCTTTTTTTGTATAAAGCACAATTATTCCAATTCCTTTGTTTATGCTTTTTGCTCCTTTCTTTATCCCCCACTTCTTGGCTATTTGTTAAACTGAATTGTGGGTGTGGTGAGGGGTGTATTTGTAGGCATTTTGAGGTTTGGGAAACTTTGCCCCTCCTGGTAGGATTGTATATCCCATACGTCACTAGCTCATGGACTCTTGCCAATATGAAAGAAATTAATTTATCAGGTAAATTCTTACATAAATTATGCTTTCTTGGAAAGTGTTGTTTCTTTTGGCTATCTCTTCAGCTAGAAGAGTTTCCAAATTGTCTGCTCTCTCTTTTTCTGATTTTCCATCAGGATAAGGCTGTTTTGCGAACTTCGTTTAAATTTCTTCCTAAGGTTGTGAATTCTAACAACATTAGTAGAGAAATTGTTGTTCCTTCCTTGTGTCCTAATCCTAAGAATACTCTTGAAAGATCTTTACATTCTTTGGATGTTGTAAGAGCTTTGAAATATTATATAAAAGCTACTAAAGATTTCAGGAAGACTTTTAGTCTAGTTGTTGATTTTTTTTTCTGGTCCTAGGAAAGGTCAGAAAGTGTCTGCCATTTCTTTGGCATCTTGGTTAAAGCTTTTGATTCACAAGGCTTATTTGGAGGCGGGACAATCTCCGCTTCAGAGAATTACAGCTCATTCTTCTAGATCAGTGGCCACTTCATGGGCTTTTAAGAATGAAGCTTCGGTGATCAGATTTGCAAAGCAGCAACTTGGTCTTCTTTGCATACATTTACTAAATTTTACCATTTTGATGTATTTGCTGCTTCTGAATCAGTCTTTGGTAGAAAAGTTTTTCAGGCAGCTGTTTCAGTTTGATTCTTCTGCTTATAATTTAAATTTTTTTTCTTGAAATTTATGTGAAATTTATGAGAAAGACTTATTTTTTTGTTGATTTAATTTTAATAGCTGTTTTTATTTTATCCCTCCCTTTCTAGTGACTCTTCTGTGGTCACCCACATCTTGGGTATTTCTATCCCATGCATCATTAGCTCATGGACTCTTGCCAATTACATGAAAGAAAACATAATTTATGTAAGAACTTAAATGATAAATTAATTTCTTTCATATTGGTAAGAGTCCATGAGGCCCACCCTTTTTATGGTGGTTATGATTTTTGTATAAAAGCACAATATTGTTTTCAGTTCCACTTTCTGTATGTTTTTTACTCCTTATTTATCACCCTACTACTTGGCTATTCTTTAAACTGAATTGTGGGTGTGGTGAGGGGTGTATTTATAGGCATTTTGAGGTTTGGGAAACTTTGCCCCTCCTTGTAGGATTGTATAGCCCATACGTCACTAGCTCTTGCCAATATGAAAGAAATTAATTTATCAGGTAAGTTCTTACATAAATTATGTTTTTTTTACTCCTGAAGCTAATCATAAAATAGACTTAATAGTGACTGTTTGTTTAATGACGGTCCCCAAACTAAGTAAGTATCAGCATAAATCTGGGGTTTTAACTAAATTGAGGTTAATATGCAAAATATTTGTTGTGCTGATAACCTAAGGTTCATAATTGATAACATCCTCTCTAAAGGTCTTTATTTACAAGGACCTATAGGCAGCTGTACATCAAAGTACATTCTTATGTGATCTGCAGTGTAACCAACCTATTATAATACGTGCAATTATATATTGTACTAAACATAATAACATATGGTGCCATTACCATTTATTATAACTATCCAATCTATTAATAATTATTTATAAGTCAATTAAGCATTGTACTTCCATCATTGCCAGGTGATATAAACATTTTTTTTTATGTCAATCTGAATTTTATAAACTATTGTAATGTACACCATGCAGATTCTGTACACTAGTCTGTTAAACAAATAATAATTTTTACATAGGCAGAACTCCTGTGTCTGTGGATGCAAGACATTACATGTTGACTGCTATTAGTGTACACAATTCTATAGTATTTACCCCTCTAGGTATATACCTTTCATTTATTGCACTCTGCATGTTTATTTCCTATTGCAGTTTGCAGGATTTATCTGTATTTTAATACAACAGTGAAGATCATTTAGAGATAAGATTTATTGGTATCTCTTTTATACCTAGGCTATGTGTAATTTATATGCACAAGGGTTCTTCATGCAGATACTGAACTTTGATCATGTATATTTTCACTATTTGTAGAGATCCTTTAGAGATAAGATCCATTGGTATCTTTTATTCCATTGTATGCATAAATTATGATTATTTTCATCAACTATGCACTTTATATATTTACTTGTGTGTATATACAGTGTCTGCTTACTCTGGACATGGATTTACAAGTATCTA
The DNA here is from genome assembly GCF_027579735.1 of Bombina bombina. Classification (NCBI taxonomy): domain Eukaryota; kingdom Metazoa; phylum Chordata; class Amphibia; order Anura; family Bombinatoridae; genus Bombina; species Bombina bombina. The sequence goes on along the minus strand of NC_069500.1, from coordinate 798,696,165 downwards.
ATGTGTACCTGTTGGTCTATATGTTTTGCTCCTTTAGTAAGGAAGGCCACCACACTACATCTGATGCTTATGCGATTCTACATTTGAGGTTCTACCATGAAAATAGTTTGGATATCTGGACTGATTTTCATTGTTCTTCAAGAGATCAAGTTTTTTTTTTTTTTACTTTGATGCAGATTCCCCCAGATTGACCAGCAGTCCTATCTAAATGTTGTCTATGATCTTTAAGCATAACAATATTTACTAAAGGATTTGGAGGATAGGGGCATAATTAATCCTAGCACCTGTGTAACCTCAGGGTCAAAAGATTTAATAACTATTCTACCTAGTTAATTGAAGTTCAGGATTGAAGTTCAATCCTATTGGCTGATCCAATCAGCCAATAGGATTGAGCTCACATTCTATTGGCTGTTCCAATCAGCCAATAGGATTGAATTTCAGGGGGTTAGTGTTAGGTGTTTTTAAGGGTGTATTGGGTGGGTTTTATTTTTTGGTTAGGGACTTTGGGGAAAAGAGCTAGCTGCCATTTTAAGGGCAATGCCCACCCAAATGCCCTTTTCAGGGCAATGGGGAGCTTAGGTTTTTTTAGATATTATTTTATTTGTGGGGTTGGTTGGTGGGTTTTACTGTTGGGGGGGTTGTTTGTAAAAATTTTTACAGGTAAAAGAGCTGATTACTTTGGGACAATGCCCCACAAAAGGCCCTTTTAAGGGCTATTGGTAGTTTAGTTTAGGCTAGGGTTTTTTTTATTTTGGGGGGCTTTTTTATTTTAATAGGGCTATTAGATTAGGTGTAATTAGTTTAAATATCTGTAATTTGTTTATTATTTTCTGTAATTTAGTGTGTGCTTGTTTTTTGTTCTTTAGATAATTTAATTTATTTAATTGTATTTAATTTAGTTAATTTATTTAATTATAGTGTATTGTTAGGTATAATTGTAACTTAGGTTAGGTTTTATTTTACAGGTACTTTTGTATTTATTGTAGATAGGAAATAGTTAATAACTATTTAATAACTATTCTACCTAGTTAAAATAAATACAAACTTGCCTGTAAACTAAAAATAAATCCTAAGCTAGCTACAATGTAACTATGAGTTATATTGTAGCTAGCTTAGGGTTTATTTTACAGGTAAGTATTTAGTTTTAAATAGGAATAATTTGGTTAATGATAGGAATTTTTAGTTAGATTTCTTTTAATTATATTTAAGTTAGGGGGTGTTAGGGTTAGACTTAGATTTAGGGGTTAATAACTTTAATATAGTGACGGCGACGTTGGGGACGATAGATTAGGGGTATAAAATAAATGTAGGTAGGTGGCGGCGATGTTAGGGACGGCAGATTAGGGGTTAATAATATTTAACTCCGCGGGAGTGCAGCGGTTTAGGCGTTAATATATTAGTGGCGGCGATGTCCGGTTCAGCAGATTAGGGGTTAAAATTTTGCAATGTGGGAGGGCCTCAGTTTAGGGGTTAATATGTAGTTTATGGGTGTTAGTGTACTTTTTAGCACTTTAGTTAAGAGTTTTATGCTACAGCGTTGTAGTGTTAAACTCTTAACTACTGACTTTAAAATGCGGTACCAGTCTTGGCAGGGGAGGGTCTACCGCTCACTTTTTGGCAGACTCATAATACCGGTGCTATGCAAGTCCCATTGAAAAAAGAGGATATGCAATTTACGTAAGTGGATTTGCGGTATTGCCAAGTCTGGCCAAAAAAATAAGCGGTACACCTGTACCTGCAAGACCCATAATACCAGCGGGCGTTAAAAAGCAGCGTTAGGACCGGCTAACGCTGCTTTTTAAGCCTAACGCAAAACTCGTAATCTAGCCGCTTGTCTTGTGATTCTACATTTCTCACTATTCACAAGGTGAAAACTCTACTTTGCACTAAATATAATTTTCTTCTTAAGAAAAATACCAATCAAGATATGGTTGTTCCTTCATTGTGTTCAGTTTCTGCTAACTCTGGGTAGCAGATATTACATAATCTGAATGTAGTAAATGCTTTAAAGTGCTATCTCCAAGCAACTAAAAGATTTCAGACATACTTACTACTAATCTAGTAAGGGACAGAAAGCTACTAAGGTAGCATTCGCCTCTTAACTCATTAAAAGGGATTTAAGACTTTCTTGATGGTGGGAAGGTTTCCTTTCTAATAGTATTACAGTTCTTTATTAAAGAGCAATTGCAACATTGTGGGGTTTTGAATGATAATGCTTCTTTGGAACAGATTTGCAATGCTGCAACATTTCTTATCTGCATACTTTTTTCAGAGTTTATCATGAGCAGCTTTTGGCAGGAAAGTCCTTTATGCTAAATAAGAACTGCCAGAAAAATTGTCCAACAATTTTGGGTTTGGGTATTAATCCTATATGTTATGGAGGACAGTGGACCATCATCAGTTTACGATAGAAAACTAAATTTATGCTTACCTGATAAATTCTTTCCTATACTCTACTCGGCTATACGTAATACTAAGAGCGAGATGTGGGAGGGTTTTAAAGCTCTTGACCTCTTCCTAATGTTGAGAAATATATCCCATGTTATGGATGACTTTGGACCATCATCATTCCAAAAATAATTTGAAAACCCAAACATTGTTTTCATGAATCAGATAGAGAATACAATTTCGAAAATGTTACTACTATTATAAAAATTTGCTTAATTATCTTGTTATCCTTTGTTGAAAGAGCAGCAATGCACTACTGGTAGCTAGCTGAACACATTAGGTGAAACAATGTCGAGAGTAATATATGCTCAGCCATCAATCATCAGCAAGCTCCCAGTAGTGCATTGCTGCTTCTGAATCTACCTAAGTATATATTTCAACAAAGGATACCAAGAAAACAAAGCAAATTTGATAACAGAAGTAAATCTGAAAATTATTTGAAACAGTGTACTTTATCTGAATAGTGAATGTGTCATTTTGACTTTAAGGTATAGTTAAATATTGTTTGACTAAATAAACAAGGATTTTCTACTTTAATTTTCGAACGAAAGCTGTATTGCCTGTCTTTTGGCATAAGTGTATCATTTCTCAATGCTACTATCTATTTTCTATCTATATAATGATGATAGTTCATAGGGCTCCATAACATGTGGGATATATTTCCCGTCACTAGGAGGCAGCCAAGAACCCACACAAGAGCTTGACTGTGAAATAATAGCAGTCATATATATACACATCATCATATGAATTAATTTTTATTGTATATAATATATGCTTGATTTGTTATTAAAATTTTGCATACCTTAAAAATCTTGAATTTGATTTTTAGGTATAACTGTGATCTTTTTGTGATATTTTTAGGGTACTCCTGGCCTAGTGCGCTCTATTTTCCCCTTTTCCTTTTTTATTTGGAGTATACCTTGCTATTTGTCTATGCTCATATTGATTCTCAAATAATGATACCACGGTGCACTACGTCACTGTTTTTCCTTTTCCCGCCCTCTGTTTCGCCTTTTCACTTTGTACCCAGTGGCCATGTATGGCATATAGAGATGTCCCGAATAGTTAGCCGGCAAATAGTTCCCAGCGAACATAGCTTGTTCGCGTTCGCCACGGCGGGCGAACATATGCGATGTTCGGTCCGCCCCCTATTCGTCATCATTGAGTAAACTTTGACCCTGTACCTCACAGTCAGCAGACACATTCCAGCCAATCAGCAGCAGACCCTCCCTCCCAGACCCTCCCACCTCCTGGACAGCATCCATTTTAGATTCATTCGGAAGCTGCATTCTTAGTGAGAGGAGGGACAGTGTAGCTGCTGCTGATTTAATAGGGAAATCGATAGCTAGGCTAGTGTTTTCAGGGTCCACTACAGTCCTGAAGGACTCATCTGATCTCTGCTGTAAGGACAGCACCCCAAACAGCCCTTTTTAGGGCTAGAACATCAGTCTGCTTTTTTTTTCTTTCCCTGTGTTATCTAATTGCAGTTGCCTGCCTGCCAGCGTGTGTGTCAGGCTCACAGCGTATACTGTGCCCACTTGCCCAGTGCCACCACTCATATCTGGTGTAGCAGTAGTGTACGTTTAAAAAAAACAACACTTTTTTGACTGTGAAATAATAGCAGTCAGTTTCCTTCACACGTGTGCATTTCAGGGCCTGCCAGGGGACAGTGTCACACCAGTGCAACTCATATCTGGTGTAACAGTAGTGTACATTAAAAAAAAAACTAGAAATTTGACTGTGAAATAATAGCAGTCAGTTTCCTTCACTCGTGTGCGTTTCAGGGCCTGCCAGGGCACAGTGTCACACCAGTGCAACTCATATCTGGTGTAACAGTAGTGTACATTAAAAAAAAAAAAAACTAGAAATTTGACTGTGAAACAATAGCAGTCAGTTTCCTTCATGCGTGTGCGTTTCAGGGCCTGCCAGGGCACAGTGTCACACCAGTGCAACTCATATCTGGTGTAACAGTAGTGTACATTTAAAAAAAAATACAATTTTGACTGTAACAGATTGAATAGCAGTTAGTTGTCTGCAAGCGTGTGTGTCAGGCCTACAGCGTCTACTCTGCCAACTTCTGCCAGTGCACAGTGCCACTCATATCTGTTGTCACAGTAGCTTGCACGCATAGTACCACTAATCGAAAAATAAATGACAGGCAGAGGCAGGCCACCCCGCAGGGGCCGTCGTGGTCATGGTGCTGTGATTCCCTTTGGCCCTAGAATAATGCCCAGTGTTCAGAGGCCACGTACCCTGAACTCAAAAAGTTCTGAGGACATAGTTGACTGGCTAACACAGGACACCCAATCTTCTACAGCTTCCGCTCGGAACCTTGATGCACCATCCTCCTCCAGCTTAGCTTCGGGCACTTCTCAAGTTACCACTCGCCCGCCTGCCACCACCACCAACACTAGCACCACAGCTGCTTCACTTGATCTGTCAGAGGAGTTATTTACACATCAGTTGGAAGAAATGAGTGATGCGCAACCATTATTGCCAGAGGATGTAGATAACAGGGATATGTCTCAGTCAGTCAGCATTACACACATGGACGTACGGTGTGATGATGTTGTACCCGCTGCTGCTTCCTTTGCTGAGTTGTCAGATACAAGTGAAGCGGTTGATGATGACGATCCATCCGTTGATGTCACGTGGGTGCCCGCTAGAAGAGAAGAAGAACAGGGGGAAAGTTCAGATGGGGAGACAGAGAGGAGGAGGAGACGAGTTGGAAGCAGGGGGAGGTCGTCGCAAGGAGCTAGTGGCACAGTCAGACAGCATGCATCGGCACCTGGGGTCAGCCAGACAGCATGCCAATCAACGCATGCTGTTGCCACCACCAGAATGCCGTCATTGCAGAGCTCAGCAGTGTGGCATTTTTTTTGTGTGTCTGCCTCTGACAACAGCGATGCCATTTGCAACCTGTGCCAAAAGAAACTGAGTTGTGGGAAGTCCAACACCCACCTAGGTACAACTGCTTTGCGAAGGCACATGATCGAACATCACAAACGCCTATGGGATCAACACATGAGTACAAGCAGCACACAAACTCAAAGCCGCCATCCTCCTCCTGGTCCAGCATCTAAAGCCACGTCAACCACTGCTGTCCTCCTTGCCCCCTCTCAACCATCCGCCACTCCGTCTCTCACCTTGAGCAGTTCCTGCTCATCTGCCCACAGTCAGGTGTCTGTCAAGGACATGTTTGAGCGTAAGAAGCCACAAAGTCACCCCCTTGCCCGGCATCTGACAGCTGGCTTGTCTGAACTCTTAGCCCGCCAGCTTTTACCATACAAGCTGGTGGAGTCTGAGGCGTTCCAAAATTTTTTAGCTATTGGGACACCGCAGTGGAAGGTACCAGGCCGAAATTTCTTTGCACAAAAGGCAATCCACAACCTGTACTCGATTGTGAAAAAGGAAGTAATGGCATGTCTGGCACACAGTGTTGGGGTAAGGGTCCATCTGACCACTGATACCTGGTCTGCAAAGCATGGTCAGGGCAGGTATATCACCTACACTGCGCATTGGGTAAACCTGCTGACGGCTGCCAAGCATGGAATGTGTGGCTCTGCAGAGGAGATGGTGACACCGCCATGACTTGCAGGCAGGCCTGCTGCCACTTCCTCTACTCCTCCTACTCCATCCTCTTCCATAACCTCCTCGGCTGAGTCCTCTTCTGCTGCTGCGTCTTGCTCCACATCAACGGCACACCCCCAGCTCCCCAGGTACTATTCCACATCCCGGATACGGCAGTGTCACGCCATCTTGGGGTTGACTTGCCTGAAAGCAGAGAGTCACACCAGACCAGCACTCCTGTCTGCCCTGAACGGACAGGTGGATCAGTGGCTGACTCCGCACCAACTGGAGATCGGCAAAGTGGTTTGTGACAATGGAAGAAATTTGTTGGCGGCATTGAATTTGGGCAAGTTGACACATGTGCCGTGCATGGCACATGTGTGTAATCTGATCTTACAACGCTTTGTACATAAGTACCCAGGCTTACAGGACATCTTGAAGCAGGCCAGGAAGGTGTGTGGCCATTTCAGGCATTTCTACACGGCCATGGCGAACTTTTCAGATATCCAAGGGTGAAACAACATGCCAGTGAGGCGCTTGATTTGCGACAGCCCGACATGTTGGAATTCAACACTCTTAATGTTCGACCGCCTGCTCCAACAAGAAAAAGCCGTTAACGACTATTTGTATGACCGGGGTGCTAGGACAGCCTCTGCGGAGCTGGGATTTTTTTTGCCACATTACTGGACGCTCATGCGCAATGCCTGTAGGCTCATGCATCCTTTTGAGGAGGTGACAAACCTAGTCAGTCGCACTGAAGGCACTATCAGCGACATCATACCATTTGTTTTCTTCCTGGAGTGTGCCCTGCGAAGAGTGCTGGATCAGGCCGTAGATGAGCGTGAAGGGGAAGAGTTGTGGTCACCATCACCACCAGAAACAGCCTTATCAGCATCGCTTGCTGGACCTACGGCAACACTGGAAGAGGATTGTGAGTAAGAGGAGTCAGAGGAGGAATGTGGCTTTGAGGAGGAGGAGGAAGACCAAGCATCTTTTTCCATCTCCCGGTTCCTAAAATCCATGCCATATACATGTCCCCAGATAGGGGACGTAACAGGGATTAAACTGATAAGAATAGAACTACTTAACACACCACTCCTATCTGGTGGCACATTAGATTGCACCGCAGTGCCCCAAATTTGAAGTAGGAGGACCGACCAAGCATCTTTTTCCATCTCCCGGTTCCTAAAATCCATGCCATATACACGTCCCCTGATAGGGGACGTAACAGGGATTAAACTGATAGGAATAGTACTACTTAACACACCTTATAATAATGCAGAGAGAGGCAACACAGAGAGAGGAGTCTGAAGAAGAGGAGTCAGAGGAGGAAGGTGGCTTTGAGGAGGTGGAAGACCAAACACAGCAGGTGTCCCAAGGGGCTTGTTGTCACCTTTCGGGGACCCTTGGTGTTGTACGTGGCTGGGTGGAGGAAGAGTCCTTCAATGACATCAGTGAGGACAAGGAACGGGACATGGCTAGCTTGGTATCCAACCTTGTTCAAATGGGGAGTTTGCGGTTGTGCAAATGGACTGTTTGCGGTGTGTTAAACGGGGAGTTTGGTCTGTCACTGTGAAGCGGGCGTAACCCTTACACTACCTGATCGATACAACATCATACCTGATGTTTTAAAGCACGTTATTCCAAACAATTTAGGAATGTTAGGTGATTTATGCCCTTTATGGATTAAAACCAGACTCTGCATCAACTATGTAATTTTCCATGGGAGTTTTGCCATGGATTCCCCTCCGGCATCCCACAGTCTAGGTGTTAGTCCCCTTGAAACAACTTTTCCATCACTATTGTGGCCAGAAAGAGTCCCTGTGGGTTTTGAAACTCGCCTGCCTATTGAAGTCTATGGCGGTTCGCACGGTTTGCCCGTTCGTGAACATTTGCGGAAATTCGCGTTTGCCGTTCGCGAACGGAAAATTTTATGTTCGCGACATCACTAAATTGGCACACAATCTGTTTGTTAATGTTGGATGTGCAGGGGGTAAATTCATAGCACTTCAACCTGTTTGTCATCCTCTCTGTCAGTGAAAAGTTTTATTACAACTGCCAGTACTTAGTGCAGCAGATACAGTTTATCCATTGCCAACCAGACAATATCACGGTGGTGGCCTACATAAATCATCAAGGGGGGTACCTGCTGTCCACTGGCTATGCAGGAAGAGTCCAAAATTCTGTCTTGGGCAGAGAGGAATCAATGTTCCCTGTCAGCAGTTCACATTCCAGAAGTGAACAATTGGGAAGCAGATCAGTCAGCCCCTCCAGGAGAGTGGTCTCTCCATCAGGACATCTTTGATCAATTAATAATCAAATGGGGTCTACCAGACATAGATCTGATGACCTCCCATTTTACACACAATCTTCCAATGCATTGTGCAAGATCAAGAACTACAAAGGCTCAAATGATAGACTCCTTGTCGTGGCCATGGATTATTTATCTAGGGTACCTTTTTTTCTTTCATTAGTACAACTTTCAAGAGTAATTGCTCTAATCAAACAGGAGCCAGCGTGATTGCTCTAGCCTGGCCCCACAGAACATGGTATGTGGATCTGGGGCAGATGTCCTCTTCTCTTCCATGGCTTATTCCTCTAAGACAATATCTTTTGTCTTAAGGGTCTTTTTTCCATCAGGAAAAAGTGTAATGGCGTGGGTGTTGAACGCCTGGTTTTAAAACATAGACGGCTAGATTTGGAGTTTGGCGGTAAAAGGGCTGTTAACGCTCCGCGGGTTTTTTTCTGGCCGCACCATAAATTTAACTCTGGTATCGAGAGTTCAAACAAATGCTGCGTTAGGCTCCAAAAAAGGAGCGTAGAGCATATTTAGCGCAAATGCAACTCTCGATACCAGAGTTGCTTACGGACGCGGCCGGCCTCAAAAACGTGCTTGTGCACGATTCTCCCATAGGAAACAATGGGGCTGTTTGAGCTGAAAAAAAACCTAACACCTGCAAAAAAGCAGCGTTCAGCTCCTAACGCAGCCCCATTGTTTCCTATGGGGAAACACTTCCTACGTCTGCACCTAACACTCTAACATGTACCCCGAGTCTAAACACCCCTAGCCTTACACTTATTAACCCCTAATCTGCCGCCCCCGCTATCGCTGACCCCTGCATTACACTTTTAACCCCTAATCTGCCGCTCCGTAAACCGCCGCCACCTACGTTATCCCTATGTACCCCTAATCTGCTGCCCTAACATCGCCGACCCCTATGTTATATTTATTAACCCCTAATCTGCCCCCCACAACGTCGCCGACACCTACCTACACTTATTAACCCCTAATCTGCCGAGCGGACCTGAGCGCTACTATAATAAAGTTATTAACCCCTAATCCGCCTCACTAACCCTATCATAAATAGTATTAACCCCTAATCTGCCCTCCCTAACATCGCCGACACCTACCTTCAATTATTAACCCCTAATCTGCCGACCGGAGCTCACCGCTATTCTAATAAATGTATTAACCCCTAAAGCTAAGTCTAACCCTAACACTAACACCCCCCTAAGTTAAATATAATTTTTATCTAACGAAATAAATTAACTCTTATTAAATAAATGATTCCTATTTAAAGCTAAATACTTACCTGTAAAATAAATCCTAATATAGCTACAATATAAATTACATTTATATTATAGCTATTTTAGGATTAATATTTATTTTACAGGTAACTTTGTATTTATTTTAACCAGGTACAATAGCTATTAAATAGTTAAGAACTATTTAATAGTTACCTAGTTAAAATAATTACAAATTTACCTGTAAAATAAATCCTAACCTAAGATATAATTAAACCTAACACTACCCTATCAATAAAATAATTAAATAAACTACCTACAATTACCTACAATTAACCTAACACTACACTATCAATAAATAAATTAAACACAATTGCTACAAATAAATACAATTAAATAAACTATCTAAAGTACAAAAAATAAAAAAGAACTAAGTTACAGAAAATAAAAAAATATTTACAAACATAAGAAAAATATTACAACAATTTTAAACTAATTACACCTACTCTAAGCCCCCTAATAAAATAACAAAGACCCCCAAAATAAAAAATTCCCTACCCTATTCTAAAATACAAAAATTACAAGCTCTTTTACCTTACCAGCCCTGAACAGGGCCCTTTGCGGGGCATGCCCCAAGAATTTCAGCTCTTTTGCCTGTAAAAAAAAACATACAATACCCCCCCCCCAACATTACAACCCACCACCCACATACCCCTAATCTAACCCAAACCCCCTTAAATAAACCTAACACTAATCCCCTGAAGATCTTCCTACCTTGTCTTCACCATCCAGGTATCACCGATCCGTCCTGGCTCCAAGATCTTCATCCAACCCAAGCGGGGGTTGGCGATCCATAATCCGGTGCTCCAAAGTCTTCCTCCTATCCGGCAAGAAGAGGACATCCGGACCGGCAAACATCTTCTCCAAGCGGCATCTTCTATGTTCTTCCATCCGATGACGACCGGCTCCATCTTGAAGACCTCCAGCGCGGATCCATCCTCTTCTTCCGACGACTAGACGACGAATGACGGTTCCTTTAAGGGACGTCATCCAAGATGGCGTCCCTCGAATTCCGATTGGCTGATAGGATTCTATCAGCCAATCGGAATTAAGGTAGGAATTTTCTGATTGGCTGATGGAATCAGCCAATCAGAATCAAGTTCAATCCGATTGGCTGATCCAATCAGCCAATCAGATTGAGCTCGCATTCTATTGGCTGTTCCGATCAGCCAATAGAATGCGAGCTCAATCTGATTGGCTGATTGGATCAGCCAATCGGATTGAACTTGATTCTGATTGGCTGATTCCATCAGCCAATCAGAATATTCCTACCTTAATTCCGATTGGCTGATAGAATCCTATCAGCCAATCGGAATTCGAGGGACGCCATCTTGGATGACGTCCCTTAAAGGAACCGTCATTCGTCGTCTAGTCGTCGGAAGAAGAGGATGGATCCGCGCTGGAGGTCTTCAAGATGGAGCCGGTCGTCATCGGATGGAAGAACATAGAAGATGCCGCTTGGAGAAGATGTTTGCCGGTCCGGATGTCCTCTTCTTGCCGGATAGGAGGAAGACTTTGGAGCACCGGATTATGGATCGCCAACCCCCGCTTGGGTTGGATGAAGATCTTGGAGCCAGGACGGATCGGTGATACCTGGATGGTGAAGACAAGGTAGGAAGATCTTCAGGGGATTAGTGTTAGGTTTATTTAAGGGGGTTTGGGTTAGATTAGGGGTATGTGGGTGGTGGGTTGTAATGTTGGGGGGGGGGGTATTGTATGTTTTTTTTTACAGGCAAAAGAGCTGAAATTCTTGGGGCATGCCCCGCAAAGGGCCCTGTTCAGGGCTGGTAAGGTAAAAGAGCTTGTAATTTTTGTATTTTAGAATAGGGTAGGGAATTTTTTATTTTGGGGGTCTTTGTTATTTTATTAGGGGGCTTAGAGTAGGTGTAATTAGTTTAAAATTGTTGTAATATTTTTCTTATGTTTGTAAATATTTTTTTATTTTCTGTAACTTAGTTATTTTTTATTTTTTGTACTTTAGATAGTTTATTTAATTGTATTTATTTGTAGCAATTGTGTTTAATTTATTTATTGATAGTGTAGTGTTAGGTTAATTGTAGGTAATTGTAGGTAGTTTATTTAATTATTTTATTGATAGGGTAGTGTTAGGTTTAATTATATCTTAGGTTAGGATTTATTTTACAGGTAAATTTGTAATTATTTTAACTAGGTAACTATTAAATAGTTCTTAACTATTTAATAGCTATTGTACCTGGTTAAAATAAATACAAAGTTACCTGTAAAATAAATATTAATCCTAAAATATCTATAATATAAATGTAATTTATATTGTAGCTATATTAGGATTTATTTTACAGGTAAGTATTTAGCTTTAAATAGGAATCATTTATTTAATAAGAGTTAATTTATTTCGTTAGATAAAAATTATATTTAACTTAGGGGGGTGTTAGTGTTAGGGTTAGACTTAGCTTTAGGGGTTAATACATTTATTAGAATAGCGGTGAGCTCCGGTCGGCAGATTAGGGGTTAATAATTGAAGGTAGGTGTCGGCGATGTTAGGGAGGGCAGATTAGGGGTTAATACTATTTATGATAGGGTTAGTGAGGCAGATTAGGGGTTAATAACTTTATTATAGTAGCGCTCAGGTCCGCTCGGCAGATTAGGGGTTAATAAGTGTAGGTAGGTGTCGGCGACGTTGTGGGGGGCAGATTAGGGGTTAATAAATATAACATAGGGGTCGGCGATGTTAGGGGCAGCAGATTAGGGGTACATAGGGATAATGTAGGTGGCGGCGATTTGCGGTCGGAAGATTAGGGGTTAATTATTTTAAGTAGCTTGCGGCGACGTTGTGGGGGGCAAGTTAGGGGTTAATAAATATAATATAGGGGTCGGCGGGGTTAGGGGCAGCAGATTAGGGGTACATAAGTATAACGTAGGTGGCGGTCGGCAGATTAGGGGTTAAAAATTTTAATCGAGTGGCGGCGATGTGGGGGGACCTCGGTTTAGGGGTACATAGGTAGTTTATGGGTGTTAGTGTACTTTAGGGTACAGTAGTTAAGAGCTTTATGAACCGGCGTTAGCCAGAAAGCTCTTAACTCCTGCTATTTTCAGGCGGCTGGAATCTTGTCGTTAGAGCTCTAACGCTCACTGCAGAAACGTCTCTAAATACCAGCGTTAGAAAGATCCCATTGAAAAGATAGGCTACGCAAATGGCGTAGGGGGATCTGCGGTATGGAAAAGTCGCGGCTGTAAAGTGAGCGTTAGACCCTTTAATCACTGACTCCAAATACCAGCGGGCGGCCAAAACCAGCGTTAGGAGCCTCTAACGCTGGTTTTGACGGCTACCGCCGAACTCTAAATCTAGGCCAGAGTGTTCTCTGATTCAGTTATCTCTCTGATTCAAGCCTGAAAACCCATTCACAAAAAACAACAAAAAAAAAACAATCACAAAATTTGGAGGGCATACTTTGAATGGTGCTCTTCCAGAGTTTTTCTTGGTATTTCTTTCGGATTCCTAGAATTCTACAGTTTTTACAAGATGACCCTGACTTGATGTTCAGACTTTTGTCCATGCACTAGTAAACATTAGGCCAGTTGTGAAACAAACTCTTATACTGGAAAAGTTTTTCTTGTTAGCAATTTCCTCAGCTAGGAGAATTTCTGAGTTATCCAGATCCTGCTAATTTTAAAGAATGACTTTAGAAAGTTGCCTCCTAAACGTATGACAGCTCATTCTACAAAAGCAGTCACAATTTCCTGGATGATGCATCTTTAGAGCAGATTGCAAGGCTGCAACATGGTCTTCTCTGCATACCGTTTCAAAATGTTACAGTTTGATGTTTTTGCTTTTTTGCAAGCAGATTTTGGCAGGAAAGTCCTTAAGGCCACAGTATCTGATAAATAGGAACTGCCTGGAAATTGTTCCACCCTTTCTGTAACATGGACTATCTGCTTGGGTATTAATCCCAACTGTTATAGAGCCCTATGGACTATCATCATTATACAAAAGAAAACATAATTTATGCTTACCTGATAAATTATTTTCTTTCAGAATGATGATAGTCCATAGGCCCCACCTGTTTCAATTTTTTAGGTGACAGTTCTAATATGCACCTCTATAGAACCTGCTTTGTCTTTCCTACCTATCTGTTTCCTATTCTCTGCTTGGCTATTCGTTGATTTGAGGAGGGATGGGAAGTGGGAGGAAATTTAAGCTCTTTTGTGGGTTCTTGGTCTCCTCCTAGTGGCGGGAAATATATCCCATATGTTATGGAGCCCTATTTTTACTTCCATTTTCCTTGCCCCCTGTATTATGTGACCACATTATGCATATATACTGTGAATTCTTGCACATGCTAAGTAGAAGCTGGTTTCTCGGACAGTACATACAAAAAATTGTGCCCATTTTGATAGTGTATTTTTTTTTTTCAAAATTGTATGCTTTATCTGAATCATAAAAGTTTAAATTTGACTTTAGTTTTCCTTTAACTAAATTCCCAGTGTCCTCTTACTGGGTTTTATAACTTGGTTAAATGATTTAGTTATACCACACAACTATAAATAAATAAACACATGACTCTTTAACTTACAAAGCCCAGTCGACTGCAACAATCAACGTGATGTCATCTGTAGGGAGACCGACAGATGTCAAAACAATAACCATAGTTACCAGCCCAGATTGGGGTATGCCTGCTGCACCAATGCTTGCTGCTGTTGCAGTTATACTGTAAAGAAAAACAAAATAAGTATTGCTGTAGTTCAATATCCAAAATTGTATTTGTAATGTTTACGCTAAAGAAATGAATTCTTCAAATGCAAATAAACAGGCATATTCAACCAGTTTAAACAACACACATTTAACTAGATATTCTGAAAGTGGATATATATATAGTTGTGGTGCAAACTATGGCCTAGATTTAGAGTTGGGCGGTAGCCGTCAAAACCAGCATTAGAAGCTCCTAACGCTGGTTTTGGGCTACCGCCGGTATTTAGAGTCAGTCATTAAAGGGTCTAACGCTCACTTTCCAGCCGCGACTTTTCCATACCGCAGATCCCCTTACGTCAATTGCTTATCCTATCTTTTCAATGGGATCTTTCTAACGCCGGTATTTAGAGTTGTGTCTGAAGTGAGCGTTAGAATTCTAACGACAAAACTCCAGCCGCAGAAAAAAGTCAGTAGTTAAGAGCTTTATGGGCTAACGCTGGTTTATAAAGCTCTTAACTACTGTGCTCTAAAGTACACTAACACCCATACACTACCTATGTACCCCTAAACCGAGGTCCCTCCACATCGCCGCCACTCGATTAAATTTTTTTAACACCTAATCTGCCGACCGCCACCTACGTTATACTTATGTACCCCTAATCTGCTGCCTCTAACACTGCCGACCCCTATATTATATTTATTAACCCCTAACCTGCCCCCCACAACGTCGCCACCAGCTACCTACAATAATTAACCCCTAATCTGCCGCTCCGTAAAACGCCGCTACCTACATTATCCCTATGTACCCCTAATCTGCTGCCCCTAACACCGCCGACCCCTATATTATATTTATTAACCCCTAATCTGCCCCCTCAACGTCGCCTCCACCTGCCTACACTTATTAACCCCTAATCTGCCGAGCGGACCGCACCGCTACTATAATAAAGTTATTAACCCCTAATCCGCCTCACTCCCGCCTCAATAACCCTATAATAAATAGTATTAACCCCTAATCTGCCCTCCCTAACATCCCCGACACCTAACTTCAATTATTAACCCCTAATCTGCCGACCGAATCTCGCCGCTACTGTAATATATGGATTAACCCCTAAAGCTAAATCTAACCCTAACCCTAACACCCCCCTAAGTTAAATATAATTTAAATCTAACGAAATAAATTAACTCTTATTAAATAAATTATTCCTATTTAAAGCTAAATACTTACCTGTAAAATAAACCCTAATATAGCTACAATATAAATTATAATTATATTATAGCTATTTTAGGATTTATATTTATTTTACAGGTAACTTTGTATTTATTTTAACCAGGTACAATAGCTATTAAATAGTTAAGAACTATTTAATAGCTAAAATAGTTAAAATAATTACAAAATTACCTGTAAAATAAATCCAAACCTAAGTTACAATTAAACCTAACACTACACTATCAATAAATAAATTAAATAAAATACCTACAATTATCTACAATTAAACCTAACACTACACTATCAATACATTCATTAAATACAATACCTACAAATAACTACAATTAAATAAACTAACTAAAGTACAAAAAATAAAAAAGAACTAAGTTACAAAAAATAATAAAATATTTACAAACATTAGAAAAATATTACAACAATTTTAAACTAATTACACCTACTCTAAGCCCCCTAATAAAATAACAAAGACCCCCAAAATAAAAAAATGCCCTACCCTATTCTAAATTAAAAAAGTTCAAAGCTCTTTTACCTTACCAGCCCTGAAAAGGGCCCTTTGCGGGGCATGCCCCAAAGAATTCAGCTCTTTTGCCTGTAAAAAAACACATCCTGCGGCTGAAGAGGTCCAGAAGAGGCTCCAAAGTCTTCATCCTATCCGGGAAGAAGAGGCGATCCAGACCGGCAACCATCTTGATCCAAGCGGCATCTTCTATCTTCATCCGATGAGGAACGGCTCCATCGTGAAGACCTCCAGCGCGGATCAATCTTCTTCATCCTATACGATCAGCCAATCAGATTGAGCTCGCATTCTATTGGCTGATCGGAACAGCCAATAGAATGCGAGCTCAATCTGATTGGCTGATCGGATCAGCCAATCGGATTGAACTTGATTCTGATTGGCTGATTCCATCAGCCAATCAGAATTTTCCTACCTTAATTTCGATTGGCTGATAGAATCCTATCAGCCAATCGGAATTCGAGGGACGCCATCTTGGATGACGTCCCTTAAAGGAACCGTCATTCTTCAGTTGGACGTCGTCGGAAGAAGATTGATCCTCGCTGGAGGTCTTCACGATGGGGCCGTTCCTCATCGGATGAAGATAGAAGATGCCGCTTGGATCAAGATGGTTGCCGGTCTGGATCGCCTCTTCTTCCCGGATAGGATGAAGACTTTGGAGCCTCTTCTGGACCTCTTCAGCCGCAGGATTATGGATCGCCAGCCCCCGCTTGGGTTGGATGAAGATTTTGGAGCTAGGAATGATCAGTGATACCCGGCGAGGTGAAGATAAGGTAGGAAGATCTTCAGGGGCTTAGTGTTAGGTTTATTTAAGGGGGGTTTGGGTTAGATTAGGGGTATGTTGGTGGTGGGTTGTAATGTTGGGGGGGGTATTGTATGTGTTTTTTTTACAGGCAAAAGAGCTGAATTTTTTGGGGCATGCCCCGCAAAGGGCCCTTTTCAGGGCTGGTAAGGTAAAAGAGCTTTGAACTTTTTAATTTAGAATAGGGTAGGGCATTTTTTTATTTTGGGGGTCTTTGTTATTTTATTAGGGGGCTTAGAGTAGGTGTAATTAGTTTAACATTGTTGTAATATTTTTCTAATGTTTGTAAATATTTTATTATTTTTTGTAACTTAGTTCTTTTTTATTTTTTGTACTTTAGTTAGTTTATTTAATTGTAGTTATTTGTAGGTATTGTATTTAATTAATGTATTGATAGTGTAGTGTGAGGTTTAATTGTAGATAATTGTAGGTAGTTTATTTAATTTATTTATTGATACTGTAGTGTTAGGTTTAATTGTAACTTAGGTTAGGATTTATTTTACAGGTAATTTTGTAATTATTTTAACTATTTTAGCTATTAAATAGTTCTTAACTATTTAATAGCTATTGTACCTGGTTAAAATAAATACAAAGTTACCTGTAAAATAAATATAAATCCTAAAATAGCTATAATATAATTATAATTTATATTGTAGCTATATTAGGGTTTATTTTACAGGTAAGTATTTAGCTTTAAATAGGAATAATTTATTTAATAAGAGTTAATTTATTTAGTTAGATTTAAATTATATTTAATTTAGGGGGGTGTTAGGGTTAAAGTTAGACTTAGCTTTAGGGGTTAATAAATTTATTAGAGTAGCGGTGAGCTCCTTTCGGCAGATTAGGGGTTAATACTATTTATTATAGGGTTATTGAGGTGGGAGTGAGGCGGATTAGGGGTTAATACATTTATTATAGTAGCTCTCAGGTCCGGTCGGCAGATTAGGGGTTAATAAGTGTAGTTAGGTGGAGGCGACGTTGGGGGCAGCAGATTATGGGTTAATAAATATAATATAGGGGTCGGCGATGTTAGGGCAGCAGATTAGGGGTACATAGCTATAATGTAGGTGGCGGTGGTGTACGGAGCGGCAGATTAGGGGTTAATAATAATATGCAGGGGTCAGCGATAGCGGGGTCGGCAGAATAGGGGTTAATAAGTGTAAGGTTAGGGGTGTTTGGACTCGGGGTACATGTTAGAGTGTTAGGTGCAGACGTAGGAAGTGTTTCCCCTAGAAAACAATGGGGCTGCGTTAGGAGCTGAACGCGGCTTTTTTGCAGGTGTTAGGCTTTTTTTCAGCTCAAACAGCCCCATTGTTTTCTATGGGGATATCGTGCACGAGCATGTTTTTTAAGCTGGCCGCTTCCGTAAGCACCGCTGGTATCTAGAGTTGCAGTTGCGTTAAATTATGCTCTACGCTCCCTTTTTGGAGCCTAACGCACTGAAAACCCAGCCATTCTGTGAACTCTAAATACCAGCGGTATTTAAAAGCTACGGGGAAAAAAAGCACGCGTAGCTAACGCACCCCTTTGGCCGCAGAACTCTAAATCTAGGCGTATGATAATATATATATTTTTTTTAACCTTTAGTTGTATACTTATGTTGAAATATTTTTTATTGGTTTATAACAAAGCAAAAAACAAAACAATAAACTTCAATTCAACTCATGGGTGTCAACAGTACAACTTAGTATTACAAGGTACAGAGATTCCATGGCTATGTATCTACCTTCATCTAGCGATTATCATTTGAGATCTCCTAGTAGCAATCAAGTTGTATCTATCTCAGCCCCCCCACCGTTATGGCTGAGCTAATTTGTAGATACATAAACCAATGTAACTGCTCTGGCTGCAATTGGTCTCTAATAGAGTTAAACGTACGCATCTTGGAGCCCGTAAGAAAGTCAGCTACCCTGTATAACCCCTTGTTCACCCATTTGTCCATTTTTCTTCTTAGATCTTTTGGTAACAAAAACTTGACCGGTCTTAATATCGTTTCCGCACCGCTCAAATTTAATTTTTTTGTGATTCCCTCCCATAGTCTTACTGCCTCTAAAGTTATCGGTGATCTATATTCCCTTGTTTTTTTACCACTTTCCAGATCCCAGAGAATATCCGCCGCCCTTGGACAGCCCGCCAAATTAGCTTCTACTTGTGGCCATATCAATTCGTTATGTTGTTTACCTAAAATAACTGTTTGCGCCAATCTGGAGGCCTGATAATATTCAACCAAATTGGGAACCCCCACTCCCCCTACCTGTCTGTGTGAATTGAGCAATTGGGAAGCAATTCGAGGCCTACCATTTCCTCTCAAAAATTTCAATATGTCGTTCTGTAAAGTCAATAAGTCTGGTAAAGGTACATTAATTGGTATAGCCCTAAATAAGTACATTAGCCTCGGAAGCACATTCATCTTGATGGACGTCAGTTTCCCGTACCATGAAAAATTACATTTACTCCACCTCCGCAGGTCGTTTCTTATAGCATTATAGACAGGGGTATAGTTTATTTTATATAAATCAGCCAAATTATCTCCTATCTTAATCCCTAAATACGTGAGGTAATTTTTTGTCCATGAGAAAGAAAAATTTAGTTCTATTGCTTTCTTGGTATGCGTAGGAAGATTGATAGCCAATGCCTCGCATTTATCGGAGTTTAACTTGTATCCCGAAATCTCAGAGAACTCTTCTAATACTTTATATAAAAATGGCAGCGAACTCATAGGTCTAGTGATTGTCAGTAGGACATCATCTGCAAATAACATAACTTTATATTCATCTGCACCTATCTGCACTCCCGTGATTTCTTTTATGTTTCTAATACTTGCAGCTAATGGCTCGATACATATAGCAAAAATCAATGGCGACAACGGACAGGCTTGTCTTGTCCCGTTTCTAATATTTATGTGCCTAGATAAATACCCCGCTGCTCCCACCACTGCCGTGGGGTTCGAATAAATACTCTCTAACGCCTGTATGAATGCCCCTTTAAATTCCATGGTCGCCAAAACTCGAAACATGAACTTCCAGTCCACCCTGTCGAACGCTTTTTCTGCGTCTAGCGACAGGAGTAGAGCTGGAGTTTCTTTTGTTTTCAAAAAATCTAACAAAGTTATTGTTCTTCTGATATTGTCTGGGGCTTCCCTGTCTTGAACAAATCCCACTTGATCTTGGTGGATCAATGAGGGCAAGATCTTTTTCAATCTATTAGCTATTACTTTGGTAAAGATTTTGATGTCGTGATTAATTAGGGATATAGGCCTATAATTTTGACACAACTTTGCATTTTTCCCATCTTTAGGAATTACAATTATTTTTGCTTGAAGCATTTCCCTAGGGACCTCCCTACCCTCCATAATTCCATTACATAAGTTAGTTAGATGAGGGGACAGTTCCTTCCTAAATACTTTATACTATTCGCCTATAAATCCATCAGGGCCTGCCGCTTTACCCGCTTTTAGGTCTTTGATCACCCCTAACACCTCCCCCACCGAAATTTTAGAATTAAGGAGTTCCATATCTTCTTCCGTTATATTCCTGAGGTTGGCTCTATCTAAAAACTTAATTATCTGGGAGTCAATATTTCCTTCCTTAACTTTATTCCCATCATATAACTGTTCATAATATTGCGCAAAACTATCTGATATTTCCTGTGGGTTCGATGTCATCACCCCTCTATTGGTGACCAACTTGGGTATTGAGAAGAACTTATTTCTCTCCTTCAGTTTATGTGCTAAGTATCTGTCCGGTTTATTTGCAAAGACAAAATAATGAGCTTTTAATCGCAGGGCAGCCCTAACGGAGGCTTCATTTAATAGCAAGGCTAATTCTTTTCTTTTTAACTCCAAATTCTTATAAACCCTCACAGATAGCGTGCGCTGGTGTTCTTTCTCCAGTTGCTCAATCTCCCTTCCTAATGCGGTAGCTAAAGCCGTCGTTTGTTTATTTTTCCCTGCCTTCTCTTTTATCAGCAACCCCCGTATCACAGCTTTATGAGCTGCCCAAGTCACTACCGGATTGTCTACTGTACCCTCATTCAACGACCAGTATTCAGTCAGTGCTTTTTGAGTCCTGTTAAAGATCCCCGGATCTTTCAGTAAGGTCGGGTTATAAGTCCATGATCTGTGTCTGGAAAAGTGAATAAGCCCAGTAAGTTCCACTAGTATAATTGAATGATCTGACCAAACACTTGTGTGTGTCTGTGCATTGGCCAAATTCGGCACCAGGATCTGACTAACATATATATAGTCAAGTGTCGTGTAGGTCTTATGGGCTGGGGAATAATAAGTAAAGCTGTGCTCCGAATTGCCTAGGGCCTCCCAGGAGTCCACCAATCCCTGTTCTTCTAACGAGTGCCGAATCGACTTGACTACACTGTTGTGTCTATGTTGTTTATGTGAGATTTTCAATTTTTCTGAGCCCCCATACGAGGACATATTAACGTTAAAATCCCCTGCCACTATTAATCTAGTTTGTGACCATTGCGTGAGCATTATAGATAGCTTAGAAAAAAATATATTCTGAGATTCATTCGGTGCATACAGATTACATAATGTTACCTTCGTTCCCTGGATTGAACCCTGTACTATTACATATCGCCCCTCTTTATCTCTAATTACCTTGTCTAGTTCAAAATCTAGTGATCTGTGCAGTAAGATTGATACCCCCCTCTTTTTGGTTTCCGCTGTAGCGTGAAAGTGTACTGGAAAGTGATGCGACCAGAATTTGGGAATGTTTTGCTTTACAAAGTGCGTTTCTTGTAAAAAGATTATTTTAGCCTTCAATTTCAAATACTGTGTTATGGCAGTACGTCTTTTAACATCTGTATTGAGTCCTCTCACATTATGTGAGAGAAGTACAAAATTATTCGCCATGGTTACCCTGTCGTCCCCCTCCTCTCTTACCTTCCTCCTTTATCCTTATAAATATACCTAAAGTATGGTCATCACCTTGTGTTTCTTCAAATGTCTCTATTTTGACTCTACCTCTCATTTTTCTCACCCTGTTAGTCTCACCTTTGTTTTTAACCGGCACCCCCTGGTAACAAAAAATTCTACACCCCCTAATCCAAAACAAATAAACAATCATTATCATTGTTAAAACAACAAATTCCATAACCATTACCTAAACAGGCAGTGTAAATGTTCTTTAAACTATTTTCAATATAATAATTTTATATTAAATTAAATTGCTAGCAATAATTTTGGCAATAGGATCCACAGATATATTGTGACAACATATACAATTCTTTATAAGCATGTTTAACTATCTCAGAAGAGTCACCTTGAGAATTAACTAAGTGATTAATAACAACTGTTGATTTTGTAATATGAGCCTACAATAAGGTTACTAATATGTGTAATATCACATTTTTCATTAGTAGGTATGTCCAATCTTTCAGCAGGAGATCGTCCATATTGCTGCATATTTTCTTCCAAAAGTTCCAACCAAAATCAGCAAAAGAGCAACATAGCCATCGTTTATACCTTATAAACAAGTCAAGTGATTGATGGCTGCTACTGATTTTGACCTAAGCACACTTTAAAGGTATTAGTGCAACTTTTATAGCATTTTTCAGTAACTTACAAGTCCTATCTGTCAACGGGAGTCCATATAAATTGCTGAATTTTTATCGCAAAAAGTTCAAACAAAAACCAGCAGAAGAACAACATTACTTTCATTTATAACTTGCAAACACAAACATTACATTTTGAACAATCTAAACTTATACTCATCTGTCCGATGTTTCGAGCTGTCCTTGGTTTTCAAGTTCATGTCTTCCTGGGTATGGAAGAATCAAAATTTGTCCCAGAGGGTCGTGACCGATCCGGCCTCTTCTGGCCTTACAATCATCCATCCAACCTCCTTTTCTTTCTCATATTACCTACTAATACTTCATGTCTTCCTCTTTTTCTCCGGAACTTTAGCCCATTTTCTCTGGAAAAGCGGTCTGTCTTCGCTCCTTGTTGAAGAGTGCTGTGCAGGCAGGTCCGGCATTTCAAGTTTCAGTCTTCTACAAATGTCGGGGATTTCCTCCGGCTCTGTAATGGAGATCAATTTATTGTCCCATGTGATGTGTAAGGCAAAAGGGAAGCCCCATCTATATGGTATTTGGGCCTTTCTAAGCTGCAAAGTGAGGGGCCTGAGGGCACCCCTTCTCTGCAAAGTCCTGAGACATAAGTCCTGAAAGAATTGCACTACATTTCCCTGATGTTTAAATGTAGGATTCCTCCTAGCTGCAGCCAGGATCTCCTCTTTTTCCTGGTATTTTAACATCTTGACGATAATGTCGCGTGGCGGATCATCTCCTTTAGGCTTAGGTCTAAGCGCTCTGTGAGCTCTTTCCATTTGGAAATTGTTTTCTTCATTGCTCGTTATGCCACGAAACAAACTAAGTAAATATGAGTTTAAATCTTTAGGAGTTACTGATTCTGGAACCCCTTTCAGCCGAATATTACATCGGCGACTTCTGTTCTCTAAGTCCTCTAATTTGTCGTATATATCTTCAATATCTTGTCTTTGAGCATTTGACTGCTTTACCATGTCATTCAAACCAGACACTAGAGCGTCTCCACTTTCCTCGAGTGAATTTACTCTGGAACCAAGTTCACCCATTTCATGTTTAAGTTCATTCAGGCTGTTTGTTACTGTATTTTGCAGCGTTTCCATTTTCTCAAGGAGCTTCTCAAAATTAGTAGAGATGTCCTGTTTCGACACCAGGTTGTCTAAATCTGCTCTTGTTAGGGGGGCCTGCCCTGTTGATTCCTTCAAATCATCCATTGTAGAACTTTGTTCCCCATCTGAGCTGTGTGAGAGTTGGTCTGGGGATCTCTCCCCTCTATTGGTTTTAAGGAAGATAGGTGCTGTGGTGTGCTTGCTTAATGGCGTTGCTTTTAAATTTCTTCTTGCTGCCATGATGCAGCTTCTCAACTGCAACTATGATCACCCTTTTCAGCGTTCTTTATTTAATAAAATTGCCTCTTGCAGCCCTCTCTATATCCCTTCAGCCTTACCCTTTGAAAGGTAATGATTTGTGAAATGCTGTCACTCCCAATGTATGTTTTTCTTATGCTTTATTTCTTTGCAGGGATAGGGTAAAAACAAGATGGCCGTACCCTTCCTTTACATATAGTTTGTGTAATTAGAGTTCACTGTTTCTCAAAAATGCTACATTCATGTGCTGCTCTTATTTATTATAGTGAAGGGCTGTTTGTGTATACCGCTGCTGCTAATGGGGAGGTACAGTCCCAAGTGTTTATCCTGCTGTTGTTTTTACATTTATCTATGCGCGGACTTTGGCGCTGACTTTATAGCTCTGGCGGCTACTCAAACACTAACCGCCTAATCCTCCTTCCCTCCCGCAGCCTGTATTGCTTACTGTGCCTTATCTGGGGTGTCCTCCATTAATATAGCTTTATGTCTTCTGATCGAGTGAAGCGTGCATCGCCAAGCCACGTGGTCTGCCGGCTTTCCTCGGCGCTCTGTATATTATGCGGCTCCCCTGAGACAGAGCGTTACCGTTTACAGCTGCAACATTATGCTCAGGATCTGTGGTCCATGGTATCCGATCCTCACTTTAGTGCTCTAACTGCTTGCCAGTTGCTTTCCGTACACTCTGCTAGCCGTCTTAAACTTTACACTGCCTGGAGCTCCACAATTATGCGGCCATTCCTTAGCTCCACCAGGCTCCGCCCCTTTAGTTGTATACTTAAAGGGACATTAAACCCCAAGTTTTTCTTTCATGATTCAGATAGAGAATACAGTTTTAAACAACATTCCACTTTACTTCTATTATCTAATTTGCTTCATTCTTTAGATATCCTTTGTTGAAGAAATAGCAATGCACATGGGTGAGCCAATCACATGAGACATCTATGTGCAGCCACCAATCAGCAGCCACTAACTAGATATGCTTTTCACAAGAGAATTAAAGGGACACTGAGCCCAATTTTTTTCTTTTGTGATTCAGATAGAGCATGGCATTTTAAGCAACTTTCTAATTTACTCCTATTATTACATTTTCTTGATTCTCTTAGTATCTTTATTTGAAATTCAAGAATGTAAGTTTAGATGCCGGCCCATTTTTGGTGAACAACCTGGGTTGTTCTTGCTGATTGGTGGATAAATTCATCCACCAATAAAAAAGTGCTGTCCAGAGTCCTAAACCAAAAAAAAAAGCTTAGGTGCCTTCTTCTTCAAATAAAGATAGCAAGAGAATGAAGAAAAAATGCTAATAGGAGTAAATTAGAAAGTTGTTTAAAATTGCATGCTCTA
Source organism: Bombina bombina (assembly GCF_027579735.1). Lineage (NCBI taxonomy): Eukaryota > Metazoa > Chordata > Amphibia > Anura > Bombinatoridae > Bombina > Bombina bombina. The sequence goes on along the minus strand of NC_069500.1, from coordinate 798,671,085 downwards.
TCTGAATCATGAAAGAAAAAAATTGGGTTCAGTGTCCCTTTAAAGTAAATTAGTAATTTAAGTAAATTAGAAAGTTGTTTAAAGTGGATGTAAACTCACTGATAGTAGACAATCCGAACTGCTTTATCTCTAAAAATTAGCATAAGTTTAAGTCAACGTTTTTTTAAACATTATATTATATCGATGTATATACTTATTTAGTTCTAATCGTCTTGCTCTCTCCCTCCGCCCGCCATTTTGGTCCACGTTTAGTACTTTGATTGACACTTTAATAAACTAATATTGTGTCATACCCCGTGGCGTCCAGCCCCTTTTGCAAAACGTCACTATTACTTTATGCGCATGCGTCTTTTTGTATGCGCATGCGTAAACAAACTGCTGTTGTATTTCGATGCGCTGCGCGTACACGCTTTAAGCATGCGCATAAAAAGGCTGCAGCCATAAGCTTACTAGATTCACAATAGTTTATCAACGCATGCGCAAATTCGGGAGTAGATTGTAAATGCATGTGCAAAATCGGCAATAGATTTGAAACACATGAACGAGAGATTGTGATCGCGCTTTGCTAATACATCATAGAGCGGGTGGGACCGCTCTATACGTTATGCAAAGGAAATAAGGGAAGTAATGGATGGGAGGAGCTCTAACTGAAAATGGAGCTAAGTTGAAAACTATAATATAATGTTATATTTTGCATATTTTAAGATAATAATGCGGTTTCAATAATAGAGTTAATAAGAAGCGATATTTATTGTGAATAACTGAAAAATTTACATTCACTTTAAAATTGCATGCTCTTTCTAAATCATGAAAGAAAAGATGTGAGCTTTATGTCCCTTTAACTCCAATTAGTAAGGTTTAGGATTCAAAGATCCCCATTATTTAAAAGTTTATTAAAAGCTGATTAATAGAATGTAATAATTAGCAAATAAAATCTGGTGAAATAATCAGCTGATGGGTGAGAGTAGGTTTAGTGACCATGGTTACTGATCAGCTGATTATTTCACCTGAGCTATAATGAAAACCTGGACTGTTGGGGTTACTTGAGGACAACCGTTGAGAAACACTGCTCTAGTCCATTGTTCTCATTTTTTCTTTTACCGTCTAAAAGATGATTGTTGTCATTCATTTGAAATGTTAGGTGGATATAAAATAAGTCATTTCCCATTGCATGCCTTCACTGTAACATGAACTTACCTTATTGTTATGATTTGTCCTAAATCCAGATCATACTCATTGACTTGTGCAATAAATATAGCGGCAACAGCTTCATAAAGAGCAGTGCCATCCATATTGATGGTAGCACCAACTGGCAAAACAAATCTTGCTACACGTCTGTCTATTTTATTGTTTTCCAAAAGGCATTTCAGAGTTATTGGTAATGTTGCTGAACTAAATTGAGAAAAGAGAAAGGAATTAGAGTCTCACGTTTTTTTCCTAAAACATTCTATCAATCAGTACTACTACAATATTATGGGCCAGATTACGAGTGGAGCGCAAAATTGTGCTTTCGGAATAACAATATTTGAACTCCTCTTGTAATACCAGCACACACAATTGTTAGCCTCGTGTTCGCATTGCATGGAAGCTTTGCGCTCACGAGAGCGCGCTTCCATAGGCTCCACACAGCACAAAACTTAGCACAGCGAAGGGGGTAAGTAAAGCAGCTATGGGCAGCAAATCTAAATATATATGTATCTGATTACATACTTATATATTTATGTGTTAATATGTGTATATACACATATTAACACATAAATATATATTAAATATATATGTATATAGGCATATACATATAAATTTATAGAGAACACACAGTCCCCACTTTCTTTCATGTAATTAGCAAGAGTCCATGAGCTAGTGACGTATGGGATATACATTCCTACCAGGAGGGGCAAAGTTTCCCAAACCTCAAAATGCCTATAAATACACCCCTCACCACACCCACAAATCAGTTTTACAAACTTTGCCTCCTATGGAGGTGGTGAAGTAAGTTTGTGCTAGATTCTATGTTGATATGCGCTCCGCAGCAGGTTGGAGCCCGGTTTTCCTCTCAGCGTGCAGTGAATGTCAGAGGGATGTGAGGAGAGTATTGCCTATTTGAATTCAATGATCTCCTTCTACGGGGTCTATTTCATAGGTTCTCTGTTATCGGTCGTAGAGATTCATCTCTTACCTCCCTTTTCAGATCGACGATATACTCTTATATATACCATTACCTCTACTGATTCTCGTTTCAGTACTGGTTTGGCTTTCTACTACATGTAGATGAGTGTCCTGGGGTAAGTAAGTCTTATTTTCTGTGACACTCTAAGCTATGGTTGGGCACTTTTATATAAAGTTCTAAATATATGTATTCAAACATTTATTTGCCTTGACTCAGGATGTTCAACGTTCCTTATTTCAGACAGTGAGTTTCATATTTGGGATAATGCATATGAATAAATCAATTTTTTCTTACCTTAAAATTTGACTTTTTCCCTGTGGGCTGTTAGGCTCGCGGGGGCTGAAAATGCTTCATTTTATTGCGTCATTCTTGGCGCGGACTTTTTTGGCGCAAAAAACGTTTTTCTGTTTCCGGCATCATGCGTGTCGCCGGAAGTTGCGTTATTTTTGACGTTTTTTTTGCGCCAAAGGTGTCGGCGTTCCGGATGTGGCGTCATTTTTGGCGCTAAAAGCATTTAGGCGCCAAATAATGTGGGCGTCTTTTTTGGCGCTAAAAAAATTGGGCGTCACTATTGTCTCCACATTATTTAAGTCTCATTATTTATTGCTTCTGGTTGCTAGAAGCTTGTTCACTGGCATTTTTTCCCATTCCTGAAACTTTCATTTAAGGAATTTGATCAATTTTGCTTTATATGTTGTTTTTTCTATTACATAATGCAAGATGTCCCAGATTGACACTGAGTCAGAAGATATTACTGGAAAATCGCTGCCTGGTGCTGGATCTACCAAAGTTAAGTGTATCTGCTGTAAACTTGTGGTATCTGTTCCTCCAGCTGTTGTTTGTACTGAATGTCATGACAAACTTGTTAATGCAGATAATATTTCCTTTAGTAATGTTACATTACCTGTTGCTGTTCCGTCAACATCTAATACTCAGAGTGTTCCTGATAACATAAGAGATTTTGTTTCTAAATCCATTAAGAAGGGTATGTCTGTTATTCCTCCTTCTAGTAAACGTAAAAAGTCTTTTAAAACTTCTCATTTTCCAGATGAATTTTTAAATGAACATCATCATTCTGATTCTGATAATGGTTCCTCTGGTTCAGAGGATTCTGTCTCAGAGGTTGATGCTGATAAATCTTCATATTTATTTAAAATGGAATTTATTCGTTCTTTACTTAAAGAAGTCTTAATTGCATTAGAAATAGAGGATTCTGGTCCTCTTGATACTAAATCTAAACGTTTAAATAAGGTTTTTAAATCTCCTGTAGTTATTCCAGAAGTTTTTCCTGTCCCTGATGCTATTTCTGAAGTAATCTCCAGGGAATGGAATAATTTGGGTAATTAATTTACTCCTTCTAAACGTTTTAAGCAATTATATCCTGTGCCATCTGACAGATTAGAGTTTTGGGACAAAATCCCTAAGGTTGATGGGGCTGTCTCTACTCTTGCTAAGCGTACTACTATTCCTACGGCAGATAGTACTTCCTTTAAGGATCCTTTAGATAGGAAAATTGAATCCTTTCTAAGAAAAGCTTACTTATGTTCAGGTAATCTTCTTAGACCTGCTATATCTTTAGCGGATGTTGCTGCAGCTTCAACTTTTTGGTTAGAAGCTTTAGCGCAACAAGTAACAGATCATAATTCTCATAGCATTATTAATCTTCTTCAACATGCTAATAATTTTATTTGTGATGCCATCTTTGATATCATTAGAGTTGATGTCAGGTATATGTCTCTAGCTATTTTAGCTAGAAGAGCTTTATGGCTTAAAACTTGGAATGCTGATATGTCTTCTAAGTCTACTTTGCTTTCCCTTTCTTTCCAGGGTAATAAATTATTTGGTTCTCAGTTGGATTCTATTATCTCAACTGTTACTGGAGGGAAAGGAACTTTTTTACCACAGGATAAAAAATCTAAAGGTAAATTTAGGTCTAATAATCGTTTTCGTTCCTTTCGTCACAATAAGGAACAAAAGCCTTACCCTTCATCCGCAGGAGCGGTATCAGTTTGGAAACCATCTCCAGTCTGGAATAAATCCAAGCCTTTTAGAAAACCAAAGCCAGCTCCCAAGTCCACATGAAGGTGCGGCCCTCATTCCAGCCCAGCTGGTAGGGGGCAGATTACGTTTTTTCAAAGAAATTTGGATCAATTCAATTCACAATCTTTGGATTCAGAACATTGTTTCAGAAGGGTACAGAATTGGCTTCAAGATAAGGCCTCCTGCAAAGAGACTTTTTCTTTCCAGTGTCCCAGTAAACCCAGCGAAGGCTCGAGCATTTCTGAAATGTGTTTCAGATCTTGAGTTGGCTGGAGTAATTATGCCAGTTCCAGTTCTGGAACAGGGGCTGGGGTTTTATTCAAATCTCTTCATTGTACCAAAGAAGGAGAATTCCTTCAGACCAGTTCTGGATCTAAAAATATTGAATCGTTATGTAAGGATACCAACATTCAAAATGGTAACTGTAAGGACTATCCTGCCTTTTGTTCAGCAAGGGCATTATATGTCCACAATAGATTTACAGGATGCATATCTACATATTCCGATTCATCCAGATCACTATCAGTTTCTGAGATTCTCTTTCCCAAAAAAGCATTACCAGTTTGTGGCTCTGCCGTTTGGCCTAGCAACAGCTCCAAGAATTTTTACAAAGGTTCTCGGTGCCCTTCTGTCTGTAATCAGAGAACAGGGTATTGTGGTATTTCCTTATTTGGACGATATCTTGGTACTTGCTCAGTCTTCACATTTAGCAGAATCTCATACGAATCGACTTGTGTTGTTTCTTCAAGATCATGGTTGGAGGATCAATTTACCGAAAAATTCATTGATTCCTCAGACAAGGGTAACCTTTTTAGGTTTCCAGATAGATTCAGTGTCCATGACTCTGTCTCTGACAGACAAGAGACGTCTAAAATTGATCTCAGCTTGTCAAAACCTTCAGTCACAATCATTCCCTTCGGTAGCCTTATGCATGGAAATTCTAGGTCTTATGACTGCTGCATCGGACGCGATCCCCTTTGCTCGTTTTCACATGCGACCTCTTCAGCTCTGTATGCTGAACCAGTGGTGCAGGGATTACACAAAGATATCTCAATTAATATCTTACGTGCTGGACAGATCACCATCGTTTAGTTCAGGGGGCTTCTTTTGTTCTTCCGACCTGGACTGTAATTTCAACAGATGCAAGTCTGACAGGTTGGGGAGCTGTTTGGGGGTCTCTGACAGCACAAGGGGTTTGGGAATCTCAGGAGGTGAGATTAAGATCAATATTTTGGAACTCCGTGCAATTTTCAGAGCTCTTCAGTCATGGCCTCTTCTAAAGAGAGAATCGTTCATTTGTTTTCAGACAGACAATGTCACAACTGTGGCATACATCAATCATCAAGGAGGGACTCACAGTCCTCTGGCTATGAAAGAAGTATCTCGAATACTGGTATGGGCGGAATCCAGCTCCTGTCTAATTTCTGCGGTTCATATCCCAGGTATAGACAATTGAGAAGCGGATTATCTCAGTCGCCAAACGTTACATCCGGGCGAATGGTCTCTTCACCCAGAGGTATTTCTTCAGATTGTTCAAATGTGGGGACTTCCAGAAATAGATCTGATGGCTTCTCATCTAAACAAGAAACTTCCCAGGTATCTGTCCAGATCCAGGGATCCTCAGGCGGAAGCAGTGGATGCATTGTCACTTCCTTGGAAGTATCATCCTGCCTATATCTTTCCGCCTCTAGTTCTTCTTCCAAGAGTAATCTCCAAGATTCTGAAGGAATGCTCGTTTGTTCTGCTGGTGGCTCCAGCATGGCCTCACAGGTTTTGGTATGCGGATCTTGTCCGGATGGCCTCTTGCCAACCATGGACTCTTCCGTTAAGACCAGACCTTCTGTCACAAGGTCCTTTTTTCCATCAGGATCTCAAATCCTTAAATTTAAAGGTATGGAGATTGAACGCTTGATTCTTAGTCAAAGAGGTTTCTCTGACTCTGTGATTAGTACTATGTTACAGGCTCGTAAATCTGTATCTAGGAAAATATATTATCGAGTTTGGAAGACTTACATTTCTTGGTGTCTTTCTCATCATTTTTCCTGGCATTCTTTTAGAATTCTGAGAATTCTACAGTTTCTTCAGGATGGTTTGGATAAAGGTTTGTCTGCAAGTTCCTTGAAAGGACAAATCTCTGCTCTTTCTGTTCTTTTTCACAGAAAGATTGCTAATCTTCCTGATATTCATTGTTTTGTACAAGCTTTGGTTCGTATAAAGCCTGTCATTAAGTCAATTTCTCCTCCTTGGAGTTTGAATTTGGTTCTGGGGGCTCTTCAAGCTCCTCCGTTTGAACCTATGCATTCATTGGACATTAAATTACTTTCTTGGAAAGTTTTGTTTCTTTTGGCCATCTCTTCTGCTAGAAGAGTTTCTGAATTATCTGCTCTTTCTTGTGAGTCTCCTTTTCTGATTTTTCATCAGGATAAGGCGGTGTTGCGAACTTCTTTTCAATTTTTTACCTAAGGTTGTGAATTCTAACAACATTAGTAGAGAAATTGTGGTTCCTTCATTGTGTCCTAATCCTAAGAATTCTAAGGAGAGATCATTGCATTCTTTGGATGTAGTTAGAGCTTTGAAATATTATGTTGAAGCTATTAAGAATTTCCGAAAGACTTCTAGTCTATTTGTTATCTTTTCCGGTTTTAGGAAAGGTCAGAAGGCCTCTGCCATTTCTTTGGCATCTTGGTTGAAATCTTTAATTCATCATGCTTATGTCGAGTCGGGTAAAACTCTGCCTCAAAGGATTACAGCTCATTCTACTAGGTCAGTTTCTACTTCCTGGGCGTTTAGGATTGAAGCTTCGGTTGATCAGATTTGCAAAGCAGCAACTTGGTCTTCTTTGCATACTTTTACTAAATTCTACCATTTTGATGTGTTTTCTTCTTCTGAAGCAGTTTTTGGTAGAAAAGTACTTCAGGCAGCTGTTTCAGTTTGATTCTTCTGCTTATAATTTCAGTTTTTTTCATTATAAGATTTAAACTTTATTTTGGGTGTGGATTTTTTTCAGCGGAATTGGCTGTCTTTATTTTATCCCTCCCTCTCTAGTGACTCTTGCGTGGAAGATCCACATCTTGGGTAGTCATTATCCCATACGTCACTAGCTCATGGACTCTTGCTAATTACATGAAAGAAAACATAATTTATGTAAGAACTTACCTGATAAATTCATTTCTTTCATATTAGCAAGAGTCCATGAGGCCCACCCTTTTTGTGGTGGTTATGATTTTTTTGTATAAAGCACAATTATTCCAATTCCTTATTTTTTATGCTTTCGCACTTTTTTCTTATCACCCCACTTCTTGACTATGCGTTAAACTGATTTGTGGGTGTGGTGAGGGGTGTATTTATAGGCATTTTGAGGTTTGGGAAACTTTGCCCCTCCTGGTAGGAATGTATATCCCATACGTCACTAGCTCATGGACTCTTGCTAATATGAAAGAAATGAATTTATCAGGTAAGTTCTTACATAAATTATGTTTTTCAGTGCCGTTTTTTTTCTAACAACCCACACCTGCCAACTTTACCCACTCATAACAGCTTTTTGCAATTATTTTAATAAAAAATAAAAATGCTACAATTGTTAATTTAATAAAAACTACACTACAGTGAATTTTGGGGGCAATTGGGGCACATTTTGATAATTAACTAAAGAAATGATCTCTGGTTAATTTTTGGAGCGCTTATTGCTACCGCAAGCTTGGGGTAGCAATAACCAGCCACTTGTAATGGCTGGTTATTTATCGCATCCCTCCAAACGGGCGAGCGATAAATTAGAGCTTCACTTGTAATCTTGCCATATATATATATATTATACACACACACACACATACAGTGGGGCAAAAAAGTATTTAGTCAGCCACCAATTGTGCAAGTTCTCCCACTTAAGAAGATGAGAGAGGCCTTTAATTTTCATCATAGGTATACCTCAACTATGAGAGACAAAATGTGGAAACAAATCCAGACAATCACATTGTCTGATTTGGAAATAATTTATTTGCAAATTATGGTGGAAAATAAGTATTTGGTCAATATCAAAAGTTCATCTCAATACTTTGTTATATATCCTTTCTTTCATGTAATTAACAAGAGTCCATGAGCTAGTGACGTATGGGATATACATTCCTACCAGGAGGGGCAAAGTTTCCCAAACCTTTAAATGCCTATAAATACACCCCTCACCACACCCACAAATCAGTTTTACAAACTTTGCCTCCAAGGGAGGTGGTGAAGTAAGTTTGTGCTAGATTCTACGTTGATATGCGCTCCGCAGCAAGTTGGAGCCCGGTTTTCCTCTCAGCGTGCAGTGAATGTCAGAGGGATGTGAAGAGAGTATTGCCTATTGAATGCAGTGATCTCCTTCTACGGGGTCTATTTCATAAGGTTCTCTGTTATCGGTCGTAGAGATTCATCTCTTACCTCCCTTTTCAGATCGACGATATACTCTTATATTTACCATTACCTCTACTGATTCTCGTTTCAGTACTGGTTTGGCTTTCTACAAACATGTAGATGAGTGTCCTGGGGTAAGTAAGTCTTATTTTCTGTGACACTCTAAGCTATGGTTGGGCACTTTATTTATAAAGTTCTAAATATATGTATTCAAACATTTATTTGCCTTGACTCAGAATGTTCAACTTTCCTTATTTTCAGACAGTCAGTTTCATATTTGGGATTATGCATTGAATTATCATATTTTTCTTACCTCAAAAATTTGACTTTTTTCCCTGTGGGCTGTTAGGCTCGCGGGGGCTGAAAATGCTTCATTTTATTGCGTTATTCTTGGCGCGGACTTTTTTGGCGCAAAAATTCTTTTCCGTTTCCGGCGTCATACGTGTCGCCGGAAGTTACGTCATTTTTTGACGTTATTTTGCGCCAAAAATGTCGGCGTTCCGGATGTGGCGTCATTTTTGGCGCCAAAAGCATTTAGGCGCCAAATAATGTGGGCGTCTTATTTGGCGCTAAAAAATATGGGCGTCGCTTTTGTCTCCACATTATTTCAGTCTCATTTTTCATTTGCTTCTGGTTGCTAGAAGCTTGATATTTGGCATTCTTTCCCATTCCTGAAACTGTCTTATAAGGAATTTGATCTATTTTGCTTTATATGTTGTTTTTTCTCTTACATATTGCAAGATGTCTCACGTTGCATCTGAGCCAGAAGATACTACAGGAAAATCACTGCCTGCTGGATCTACCAAAGCTAAGTGTATCTGCTGTAAATTTTTGGTAGCTATTCCTCCAGCTGTTGTTTGTAATAATTGTCATGACAAACTTGTTAAAGCAGATAATATTTCCTTTAGTAATGTACCATTGCCTGTTGCAGTTCCCTCAACATCTAAGGTGCAGAATGTTCCTGATAACATAAGAGATTTTGTTTCTGAATCCATAAAGAAGGCTTTGTCTGTTATTTCTCCTTCTAGTAAACGTAAAAAGTCTTTTAAATCTTCTCTCTCTACAGATGAATTTTTAAATGAACACCATCATTCTGATTCTTTGGACTCTTCTGGTTCAGAGGATTCTATCTCAGAGATTGATGCTGATAAATCTTCATATTTATTTAAGATGGAATTTATTCGCTCTTTACTTAAAGAAGTACTAATTGCTTTAGAAATAGAGGATTCTAGTCCTCTTGATACTAATTCTATACGTTTGGATAAGGTTTTTAAAGCTCCTGCGGTTATTCCAGAAGTTTTTCCTGTTCCTAATGCTATTTCTGCAGTGATTTCCAAAGAATGGGATAAATTGGGTAATTCATTTACTCCTTCTAAACGTTTTAAGCAATTATATCCTGTTCCGCCTGACAGGTTAGAATTTTGGGACAAAATCCCTAAAGTTGATGGGGCTATTTCTACCCTTGCTAAACGTACTACCATTCCTACGTCAGATGGTACCTCGTTTAAGGATCCTTTAGATAGAAAAATTGAATCCTTTCTAAGAAAAGCTTATCTGTGTTCAGGTAATCTTCTTAGACCTGCTATATCATTGGCTGATGTTGCTGCAGCTTCAACTTTTTGGTTGGAAACCCTAGCGCAACAAGTAGCAAATCGTGATTCTCATGATATTATTATTCTTCTTCAGCATGCTAATAATTTTATCTGTGATGCCATTTTTGATATTATTAGAGTTGATGTTAGGTTTATGTCTCTAGCTATCTTAGCCAGAAGAGCTTTATGGCTTAAGACTTGGAATGCTGATATGGCTTCTAAATCAATTCTACTTTCCATTTATTTCCAGGGAAACAAATTATTTGGTTCTCAGTTGGATTCTATTATTTCAACTGTTACTGGTGGGAAAGGAACTTTTTTACCACAGGATAAAAAATCTAAAGGTAAAAACAGGGCTAACAATCGTTTTCGTTCTTTTCGTTTCAACAAAGAACAAAAGCCTGATCCTTCGTCCTCAGGAGCAGTTTCAGTTTGGAAACCATCTCCAGTCTGGAATAAATCCAAGCCTGCTAGAAAGGCAAAGCCTGCTTCTAAGATTCACATGAAGGTACGGCCCTCATTCCAGTTCAGCTGGTAGGGGGCAGGTTACGTTTTTTCAAAGAAATTTGGATCAATTCTGTTCACAATCTTTGGATTCAGAGCATTATTTCAGAAGGGTACAGAATTGGTTTCAAGATGAGACCTCCTGCAAAGAGATTTTTTCTTTCCCGTGTCCCAGTAAATCCAGTGAAAGCTCAAGCATTTCTGAATTGTGTTTCAGATCTAGAGTTGGCTGGAGTAATTATGCCAGTTCCAGTTCCGGAACAGGGGATGGGGTTTTATTCAAATCTCTTCATTGTACCAAAGAAGGAGAATTCCTTCAGACCAGTTCTGGATCTAAAATTATTGAATCGTTATGTAAGGATACCAACGTTCAAGATGGTAACTGTAAGGACTATATTGCCTTTTGTTCAGCAAGGGAATTATATGTCCACAATAGATTTACAGGATGCATATCTGCATATTCCGATTCATCCAGATCATTTTCAGTTCCTGAGATTCTCTTTTCTAGACAAGCATTACCAATTTGTGGCTCTACCGTTTGGCCTTGCTACAGCTCCAAGAATTTTCACAAAGATTCTCGGTGCCCTTCTGTCTGTAATCAGAGAACAGGGTATTGTGGTATTTCCTTATTTGGACGATATCTTGGTACTTGTTCAGTCTTTTCATTTAGCAGAGTCTCATACGAATCGACTTGTGTTGTTTCTTCAAGATCATGGTTGGAGGATCAATTTACCAAAAAGTTCTTTGATTCCTCAAACAAGGGTAACCTTTCTGGGTTTCCAGATAGATTCAGTGTCGATGACTCTGTCTTTAACAGACAAGAGACGTCTAAAATTGATTACAGCTTGTCGAAACCTTCAGTCTCAATCATTCCCTTCGGTAGCCTTATGCATGGAAATTCTAGGTCTTATGACTGCTGCATCGGACGCGATCCCCTTTGCTCGTTTTCACATGCGACCTCTTCAGCTCTGTATGCTGAACCAATGGTGCAGGGATTACACGAAGATATATCAATTAATATCTTTAAAACCGATTGTTCGACACTCTCTAACGTGGTGGACAGATCACCATCGTTTAATTCAGGGGGCTTCTTTTGTTCTTCCGACCTGGACTGTAATTTCAACAGATGCAAGTCTCACAGGTTGGGGAGCTGTGTGGGGATCTCTGACGGCACAGGGAGTTTGGGAATCTCAGGAGGTGAGATTACCGATCAATATTTTGGAACTCCGTGCAATTTTCAGAGCTCTTCAGTTTTGGCCTCTTCTGAAGAGAGAATCGTTCATTTGTTTTCAGACAGACAATGTCACAACTGTGGCATACATCAATCATCAAGGAGGGACTCACAGTCCTCTGGCTATGAAAGAAGTATCTCAAATTTTGGTTTGGGCGGAATCCAGCTCCTGTCTAATCTCTGCGGTTCATATCCCAGGTGTAGACAATTGGGAAGCGGATTATCTCAGTCGCCAAACGTTGCATCCGGGCGAATGGTCTCTTCACCCAGAGGTATTTCTTCAGATTGTTCAAATGTGGGGGCTTCCAGAGATAGATCTGATGGCCTCTCATCTAAACAAGAAACTTCCCAGGTATCTGTCCAGATCCCGGGATCCTCAGGCGGAGGCAGTGGATGCATTATCACTTCCTTGGAAGTATCATCCTGCCTATATCTTTCCGCCTCTAGTTCTTCTTCCAAGAGTAATCTCCAAGATTCTGAGGGAATGCTCGTTTGTTCTGCTAATAGCTCCGGCATGGCCTCACAGGTTTTGGTATGCGGATCTTGTCCGGATGGCATCTTGCCAACCATGGACTCTTCCGTTAAGACCAGACCTTCTGTCGCAAGGTCCTTTTTTCCATCCGGATCTGAAATCCTTAAATTTAAAGGTATGGAGATTGAACGCTTGATTCTTAGTCAAAGAGGTTTCTCTGACTCTGTGATTGATACTATGTTACAGGCTCGTAAATCTGTATCTAGAGAGATATATTATAGAGTCTGGAAGACTTATATTTCTTGGTGTCTTACTCATCATTTTTCTTGGTATTCTTTTAGAATTCCGAGAATATTACAATTTCTTCAGGATGGTTTAGATAAGGGTTTGTCCGCAAGTTCCTTGAAAGGACAAATCTCTGCTCTTTCTGTTCTTTTTCACAGAAAGATTGCTATTCTTCCTGATATTCATTGTTTTGTACAAGTTTTGGTTCGTATAAAACCTGTCATTAAGTCAATTTCTCCTCCATGGAGTTTGAATTTGGTTCTGGGAGCTCTTCAAGCTCCTCCGTTTGAACCTATGCATTCATTGGACATTAAATTGCTTTCTTGGAAAGTTTTGTTCCTTTTGGCCATCTCTTCTGCCAGAAGAGTTTCTGAATTATCTGCTCTTTCTTGTGAGTCTCCTTTTCTGATTTTTCATCAGGATAAGGCGGTGTTGCGAACTTCTTTTGAATTTTTACCTAAGGTTGTGAATTCCAACAACATTAGTAGAGAAATCGTGGTTCCTTCATTATGTCCTAATCCTAAGAATTCTAAGGAGAAATCGTTACATTCTTTGGATGTTGTTAGAGCTTTGAAATATTATGTTGAAGCTACTAAATCTTTCCGAAAGACTTCTAGTCTATTTGTCATCTTTTCTGGTTCTAGAAAAGGCCAGAAAGCTTCTGCCATTTCTTTGGCATCCTGGTTGAAATCTTTAATTCATCTTGCCTATGTTAAATCGGGTAAGACTCCGCCTCAGAGGATTACAGCTCATTCTACTAGGTCAGTTTCTACTTCCTGGGCGTTTAGGAATGAAGCTTCAGTTGATCAGATTTGCAAAGCAGCGACTTGGTCCTCTTTGCATACTTTTACTAAATTCTACCATTTTGATGTATTCTCTTCTTCTGAAGCAGTTTTTGGTAGAAAGGTACTTCAGGCAGTGGTTTCGGTTTGAATCTTCTGCTTATGTTTTTCATTAAACTTTATTTTGGGTGTGGATTATTTTCAGCAGGAATTGGCTGTCTTTATTTTATCCCTCCCTCTCTAGTGACTCTTGTGTGGAAAGATCCACATCTTGGGTATTCATTATCCCATACGTCACTAGCTCATGGACTCTTGTTAATTACATGAAAGAAAACATAATTTATGTAAGAACTTACCTGATAAATTCATTTCTTTCATATTAACAAGAGTCCATGAGGCCCACCCTTTTTTGTGGTGGTTATGATTTTTTTGTATAAAGCACAATTATTCCAATTCCTTATTTTATATGCTTCGCACTTTTTTCTTATCACCCCACTTCTTGGCTATTCGTTAAACTGATTTGTGGGTGTGGTGAGGGGTGTATTTATAGGCATTTAAAGGTTTGGGAAACTTTGCCCCTCCTGGTAGGAATGTATATCCCATACGTCACTAGCTCATGGACTCTTGTTAATATGAAAGAAATGAATTTATCAGGTAAGTTCTTACATAAATTATGTTTTGTTGGCAATGACAGAGGTCAAACGTTTTCTGTAAGTCTTCACAAGGTTGTCACACACTGTTGCTGGTATGTTGGCCCATTCCTGCATGCAGATCTCCTCTAGAGCAGTGATGTTTTGGGGCTGTCGCTGGGCAACATGGACTTTCAACTCCCTCCAAAGGTTTTCTATGGGGTTGAGATCTGGAGACTGGCTAGGCCACTCCAAGACCTTGAAATGCTACTTACGAAGCCACTCCTTCATAAGTGTGTTTAGGATCATTGTCATTCTGAAAGACCTAGCCATATTTCATCTTCAATGCCCTTGCTGATAGAAGGAGGTTTGCACTCAAAATCTCACGATACATGGCCCCATTCATTCTTTCATGTACACGGATCAGTCGTCCTGTTCCCTTTGCAGAGAAACAGCTCCAAAGCATGATGTTGCCACCCCCATGCTTCACAGTAAGTATGGTGTTCTTTGGTTGCAACTCAGCATTCTCTCTCCTCCAAACACGACAAGTTGTGTTTCTACCAAACAGTTCTACTTTGGTTTCATCTGACCATATGACATTCTCCCAATCCACTTCTGGATCATCCAAATGCTCTCTAGCATACTTCAGATGGGCCCGGACATGTACTGGCTTAAGGAGGGGGACATGTCTGGCACTGCAGGATCTGAGTCCCTGGCGGCGTAGTGTGTTACTGATGGTAGCCTTTGTTACGTTGGTCCCAGCTCTCTGCAGGTCATTCACTAGGTCCCCCCGTGTGGTTCTGGGATGTTTGCTCACCGTTCTTGTGATCATTTTGACCCCACAGGGTGAGATCTTGCGTGGAGCCCCAGATCGAGGGAGATTATCAGTGGTCTTGTATGTCTTCCCTTTTCTAATTATTGCTCCCACAGTTGATTTCTTCACACCAAGCTGCTTGACTATTGCAGATTCAGTCTTCCCAGCCTGGTGCAGGTCTACAATTTTGTTTCTGGTGTCCTTCGACAGCTCTTTGGTCTTCACCATAGTGGAGTTTGGAGTGTGACTGAGGTTGTGGACAGGTGTCTTTTATACTGGTAACAAGTTCAAACATGTGCCATTAATACAGGTAATGTGTAGAGGACAGAGGAGCCTCTTAAAGAAGAAGATACAGGTCTGTGAGAGCCAGAAATCTTGATTGTTTGTAGGTGACCAAATACTTATTTCTTTCATGTAATTGGCAAGAGTCCATGAGCTAGTGACATATGGGATATACATACATTCCTAACAGGAGGGGCAAAGGTTCCCAAACCTCAAAATGCCTACAAATACACCCCACACCACACCCACAATTCAGTTTTACAAACTTTGCCTCCTATGGAGGTGGTGAAGTAAGTTTGTGCTAGATTTCTACGTTGATATGCGCTTCTCAGCATGCTGAAGTCCGGTTCCTATCAGAGTGCAGTGAATGACAGAGCGATGTGAAGGGAGTATTACCTATTGAATGCAATGGTCATCCTAACGGGGATCCATTTCATAGGTTCTCTGTTATCGGTCGTAGAGATTCATCTCTTACCTTCCTTTTCAGATCAACGATATACTCTTATATACTCGTTTCAGTACTGGTTTGGCTGTCTACTTTATGTAGATGAGTGTCTTGGTATGTTTTCTTTTACTTATGACACTCTCAGCTATGGTTTGGCACTTTATATGTAAAGTTCTAAATATATGTTTTATACTTATATTTGCCATAATCAGTAAATTTCCTTCTTATAGACTGTCAGTTTCATTTTGGGAAATGCATATGAAAAAATTATTTCTTACCTGAAAATTTTTCAAATTGACTTTCTTTTCTAAATTGCGGGCTGTTATGCTCGCAGGAGCGCAAAATGCTATAATTTATTGCGTCATTTTTGGCGCAAGACTTTTTTGGCGTGAGAATTATGTTTGTTGACGTAATTACGTAATTTCCGGCATCTTAGTTGGTGCCAAGAGTTTTTCACGTAGTTGCGTCATCTATGACGCTCGTGTTTGTTGCAGACGTTTTTGGCGCCAAAAAATATTTTGTCAGTTGGGCGTCATACTTGGTGCCAGATTTTTTACATTACTTAAGTCATTATTTCTTTTTGCTTCTGGTTTCCAGAGGCTTGTTCTGTTTCCCATTCCTGAAACTGTCATATAAGGAAATTGATAATTTTGCTTTATATGTTGTTTTTTCTATTACATATTGCAAGATGTCTCAAGCTGATCCTGTTTCAGAATCTACTACTGGAATCCTGATGTCAGTTCTACCAAAGCTAAGTGCATTTGTTGTAAACTTGTGGTAACTGTTCCTCCGGCTGTAGTTTGTGTTAGTTGTCATGATAAACTTTCAAAAGCAGATAATATTTCCATTAGTAGTAATCCATTACCTGTTGTTGTTCCTTCAACATCTAATGTTCAGGATATTCCTGTTAATGTGAGAGAATTTGCTTCTAATTCTATTCAGAAGGCCCTGTCTGTTATACCACCTTCTAATAAACGTAAAAGGTCTTTTAAAACTTCTCATAAATTCGATGAATTTTTAAATGACCGACAGCATTCTGATTTATCTATCTCTGATGAGGATCTCTCTGGTTCAGAAGATTCTGCCTCAGATATTGACACTGACAAAACTTCATATTTATTCAAAATGGAGTATATTCGTTCTTTATTAAAAGAGGTGTTGATTGCATTAGATATGGAGGAGACTAGTCCTCTTGCTATTAAAACCAGTAAACATTTAAATTCGGTTTTTAAACCTCATGTAGTTATTCCAGAGGTTTTTCCAGTTCCTGATGCTATTTCAGATGTAATTTCTAGGGAATGGAATAGTCTGGGTACTTCATTTACTCCTTCTTCAAGGTTTAAGAAACTGTACCCTTTGCCGACTGATAGATTGGAGTTTTTGGAAAAGATCCCCAAAGTTGATGGGGCTATCTCTACTCTTGCAAAGCGTACTACTATTCCTACGGCAGATAGTACTTCTTTTAAAGATCCTTTAGATAGGAAGCTTGAATCTTATCTAAGGAAGGCTTATTTATGTTCAGGTCATCTTCTTAGGCCTGCTATTTCTTTAACTGATGTTGCTGCGGCTTCAACTTTTTGGTTGGAAACTTTAGCGCAACAAGTACCAGATCCTAATGTGTATAGCATTGTTAAGCTAATTCAACATGCTAATAATTTCATTTGTGATGCCATTTTTGATATCATTAGAATTGATGTCAGGTATATGCCTTTAGCTATTTTAGCTAGAAGAGCTTTATATCTTAAATCTTGGAATGCGGATATGACTTCAAAGTCAACGTTGCTATCTCTTTCTTTCCAAGGTAATAAATTATTTGGTTCTCAGTTGGATTCTATTATCTCAACTGTCACTGGGGGGAAGGGAGCTTTCTTGCCTCAGGATAAAAAATCTAAGGGTAAATTTAGGGCTGCTAATCGTTTTCGTTCTATTCGTCAGAATAAGGAACAGAAACCTGACCCTTCCCCTAAAGGAATGGTTTCCAATTGGAAGCCTTATCCAGTCTGGAATAAATCCAAGCCTTTTAGAAAATCAAAATCAGCCCCCAAGTTCGCATGAAGGTGTGGCTCTCATTCCAGCGCAGCTGGTAGGGGGCAGACTAAGATTTTTCAAAAATGTGTGGATCAATTCAATCCAAAATCATTGGGTCCAGAACATTGTTTCTCAAGGGTTCAGAAGTTTCAAGGTAAGACCCCTTGTGAGAAGTTTCTTTCTCTCATGCATTCCAGTGAACCCAGTAAAGGTGCAGGCTTTCCTGAAGTGTGTTTCAGACCTGGAGTTATCCGGGGTAATTGTGCCAGTTCCCTTTCCGGAACGGGGTCTGGGGTTTTATTCAAATCTGTTCATTGCTCCAAAAGAAAGAGAATTCTTTCAGACCAGTTCTGGATCTAAAAATTTTGAATCGTTATGTAAGAATACCAACATTCAAAATGGTGACTATAAGGACTATTCTGCCTTTTGTTCAGCAAGGGCATTATATGTCCACAATAGACTTACAGGATGCATATCTTCATATTCCGATTCATCCAGATCACTATCAGTTCCTGAGATTCTCTTTTCTAGACAAGCATTACCAATTTGTTGCTCTTCCTTTTGGCCTAGCAACAGCTCCAAGGATTTTTTCAAAGGTTCTTGGTGCCCTACTCTCTGTAATCAGAGAGCGGGGTATTGTGGTGTTTCCTTATTTGGACGATATCTTGGTACTTGCTCAGTCTTTACATTCTGCAGAATCTCACACGAATCAACTAGTGTTGTTTCTTCAAAGACATGGTTGGAGCATCAATTTACCAAAAAGTTCCTTGATTCCTCAGACAAGGGTAACCTTTTTAGGATTCTAAATAGATTCAGTATCCATCACTTTGTCTCTAACAGACAAAAGACGTCTGAAATTGGTTTCAGCTTGTCAGAACCTTCAGTCTCAGTCATTCCCTTCAGTAGCTATGTGCATGGAGGTTTTAGGTCTCATAACTGCAGCATCGGACGTGATCCCCTTTGCTCATTTTCGCATGAGACCTCTTCAGCTTTGTATGCTGAGCCAATGGTGCAGGGATTATACAAAGATATCACAATTAATATCCTTAAATCCCAATGTTCGACTATCTCTGACTTGGTGGTTAGATCACCATTGTTTAGTTCAGGTGGCCTCTTTTGTTCGTCCAACCTGGACTGTGATTACAACAGATGTGAGTCTTTCAGGTTGGGGAGCTCTCTGGGGATCTCTGACAGCACAGCGGGTTTGGAAATCTCAAGAGGCGAGATTACCAATCAATATTTTGGAACTCCGTGTGATTTTCAGGGCTCTTCAGTTTTGGCCTCTCCTGAAGAGAGAACCATTTATTTGTTTTCAGACAGACAATGTCACAACCGTGATGTATGTCAATCATAAAGGTGGGACTCACAGTCCTCAAGCTATGAAAGAAGTATCTCAGATACTGGCATGGGCCGGAATCCAGCTCCTGTCTAATCTCTGCAGTCCATATCCCAGGTATAGACAATTGGGAAGCGGATTATCTAAGTTGCCAGACTTTACATCCGGGAGAATGGTCTCTTCACCCAGATGTGTTTCTTCAGATTGTTCAGATGTGGGGGCTTCCAGAAATAGATCTGATGGCTTCTCATCTAAACAGGAAACTTCCCAGGTATCTGTCCAGGTCCAGGGATCCTCAGGCGGAAGTAGTTGATCGGTTGTCACTTCCTTGGAATTATCAACCTGCTTATGTCTTTCTGCCTCTAGTTTTTCTTCCAAGAGTGATTTCCAAAATCATAATGGAGCGTTTATTTGTACTGCTGGTGGCTCCAGCATGGCCACACAGGTTTTGGTATGTGGATCTTGTTCGGATGTCCAGTTGCCAACCTTGGCCACTTCCGTTAAGGCCAGACCTTCTATCTCAAGGTCCATTTTTCCATCAGGATCTCAAATCATTAAATTTGAAGATATGGAGATTGAACGCCTAGTGCTTAGTCATAGAGGTTTCTCTGACTCAGTGATTAATACTATGTTGCAGGCTCGCAAATCTGTGTCTATAAAGATTTATTACCGAGTTTGGAAGACTTACATTTCATGGTGTTCTTCTCATAAATTCTCTTGGCATTCTTTTTGAATTCCTAAAATTTTGCAGTTTCTTTAGGATGGTTTGGATAAGGGTTTGTCTGCAAGTTCCTTGAAAGGACAAATCTCTGCTCTTTCTGTTCTGTTTCACAGAAAAATTGCTAATCTTCCTGATATTCATTGTTTTGTACAGGCTTTGGTTCATATCAAGCCTGTCATTAAGCCAATTTCTCCTCCTTGAAATTTGGTTTTGAGGGCTTTACAGGCTCCTCCGTTTGAGCCTATGCATTCATTGGACATTAAATTACTTTCTTGGAAAGTATTGTTCTTTTTGGCCAGCTCTTCTGCTAGAAGAGTTTCTGAATTATCTGCTCTTTCTTGTGAGTCTCCTTTTCTGATTTTTCATCAGGATAAGGCAGTTTTGCAGACTTTATTTAAATTTTTACCTAAAGTTGTGAATTCTAACAACATTAGTAGAGAAATTGTTGTCCCTTCATTGTGTCCTAATCCTAAGAATTCTTTGGAAAGATCTTTGGATGTGGTAATAGCTTTGAAATATTATGTTGAAGCTACTAAAGATTTCAGAAAGACTTCTAGTTTCTGCCATTTCTTTGGCGTCTTGGTTAAAGCTTTTGATTCCTCATGCTTATTTGGAGTCGGGTAAGTCCCCGCCTCAGAGGATTACGGCTCATTCTACTAGGTCAGTTTCTACTTCCTGGGCTTTTAAGACTGAAGCTTCTGTTGATCAGATTTGCAAAGCAGCAACTTGGTCTTCTTTGCATACTTTTACTAAATTCTACCATTTTGATGTTTTCTCTTCTTCAGAAGCAGTTTTTGGTAGAAAAGTATTTCAGGCAGCTGTTTCAGTTTGATTCTTCTGCTTATAATTTCAGTTGTTTTCATTATAAAGATTAAAACTTTTGATTTGGGTTGTGGATTCTTTTTCAGCGGAATTGGCTGTCTTTATTTTTATCCCTCCGTCTCTAGTGACTCTTGCGTGGAGTTCCACATCTTGGGTATTTGCTATCCCATACGTCACTAGCTCATGGACTCTTGCCAATTACATGAAAGAAAACATAATTTATGTAAGAATTTACCTGATAAATTAATTTCTTTCATATTGGCAAGAGTCCACGAGGCCCACCCTTTTTGTGGTGGTTATGATTTTTTTGTATAAAGCACAATTATTCCAATTCCTTGTTGATGCTTTCGCTCCTTTCTTATCACCCCACTTCTTGGCTATTCGTTAAACTGAATTGTGGGTGTGGTGGGGGGTGTATTTGTAGGCATTTTGAGGTTTGGGAAACTTTGCCCCTCCTGGTAGGAATGTATATCCCATACGTCACTAGCTCATGGACTCTTGCCAATATGAAAGAAATTAATTTATCAGGTAAATTCTTACATAAATTATGTTTTTCCACAATAATATGCAAATAAATTATTTCCAAATCAGACAATGTGATTGTCTGGATTTGTTTCCACATTTTGTCTCTCATAGTTGAGGTATACCTATGATGAAAATTACAGGCCTCTCTCATCTTCTTAAAGGGCCATTATACACATTTTTTCTTTGCATAAATGTTTTGTAGATTATCTATTTATAAAGCCTATAAAGTAGTTTTTTTTAAAAAAATGTATCATTTTGTTTATTTTTAAATAACATTGCTCTGATTTTCAGACTCCTAACCAAGCCCCAAAGTTTTATTTGAATACCGTCAGCTACCTTCTTCAGCTTGCTCCTGTTTGTGTAAAGGGTCTTTTCATATGCAAAAGAAGGGGGAGGGGTGTGGGGAGTGTCTTATTTCCCACTTGCAGTGGGCTTTCCAACTGCCTTTTCAACAGAGCTAAACTGAAAGCTTCTAAGTACGTTTTTAAACCATTTTATACTGGATTTTTATATCAGTATCTGTGCATCTTATTCTTTATAGTAGTGTCTATTACATGCAGTTACATGAAAATTAGTGTATACTGTCCCTTTAAGTGGGAGAACTTGCACAATTGGTGGCTGACTAAATACTTTTTTGCCCCACTGTATATATATGTTATGGGTAAAGTCAGATATTGGGTAATCCTTGGATTACACGGGTTAAACATAGATTAACCAATCAGCTGTAGGTAAGCCCAATGTAAGATCCCCTCAGAGTGCATGTGCTTCATCGAGTCACTGTAGTAATCATATATACAATGCACTGCAATTCCCCCATCTTCACTATCTTTTCTTTCATGTAATTGGCAAGAGTCCATGAGCTAGTGAAGTATGGGATATACAATCCTATCAGGAGGGGCAAAGTTTCCCAAACCTCAAAATGCCTATAAATACACCCATCACCACACCCACAATTCAGTTTTACAAACTTTGCCTCCTATAGAGGTGGTGAAGTAAGTTTGTGCTTGATTTTTATGATTTCTTCTGTGATAAGCGCTTCTAAGCATTCTGAAGCCCAATTCCTCTCAGAGTACAGTGTTTGTCAGAGGGATGTGAAGGGAGTATCGCCTATTGATTTTATGGTTTCCCTCGCGTGAAATCTTTTCAAGGGTTCTCTTTTATCGCCGGTCGTAGGGATTCATCTCCTACCTCCCTTTTCAGATCGACGATATACTCATATACCATTACCTCTGCTGATAGTTTTCAGTACTGGCTATCTGCTATATGTGGATGGGTGTCTTTTGGTAAGTATGTATCTTTATTTAAGACACTCTCAGCTATGGTTTGGCGCTTTATATCTTAATATAAAGTTTGAAATATATGTATTTTACTTATATTTGCCATGAGTCAGGTCTATGTGTATTTCCCTTTTGCAGTCTAAACAGTTTCAGTATAGGAATCATGTTGGAAAGTTTATTTAAACTTTATTTTACCTGGGGTTCAGTCTTTTTCTAAAAATCTAGGCTTGCGAGGGCGCAAAATGCTGTTTTTTATTGCGTAATTCTTGGCGCAAAATTTTTTGACGCAAAGTTGCACCTTTGATGGAGCAAATTTTGTCATTTCCTGCGTCTTTGTTGACGCTAGTTTTGGCGCAAAATTGCGTTTGTTATGATGCAAATTGTGTCATTTCCTGGTGTTAGTTTTGCGGCAAAATGTTTTAACTTCTTTTTGCGTAATGCGTCATTCTTGGCGCCAAATTTTACTTATTTTACCCCTCTCCCTCTATTGCTTACTGTTTTCATGATCTTTGAAAGCAATTATGCCTGCTTTTTGTTTTTATCTACTGATGTTACTGTAGAAACTTTGATGCCCTGGAACACAATTATACAAAGCTGTGTGTTCTTTTTTGAATTTTTTAAGTTGTTGTTATTTCTTCAGCTCAATTATGTGACATTTATTATGTTTTTTGCTAGCAATCACCTAGATTATGAGTGTTGCGTTAGAGGCTGTGCGGTGCTAACGAGCAGTTTTCCCTCACTGCTCACTTACAGACAGCGCTGGTATTACCGGTTTTTACAAACCAGACAAGAAGTGAGCGTTGAGCAAAATTTTGCTCATTACCGCACTCCAATACTAGCGCTGCTTACATTAGCGGTGAGCTGGTGTAACGTGCTCGTGCACAATTTCCCCATAGGAATCAACGGGGAGAGCCAGCTGAAAAAAGTCTAACACCTGCAAAAAAGCAGGGTAAAACTCATTAACACAGCCCCATTGATTCCTATGGGGAAATACATTTTATGTCTACACCTAACACCCTAACATAAACCCCGAGTCTAAACACCGCTAATCTTACACTTATTAACCCCTAATCTGCCGCTCCGGACACCGCTGCCACCTACATTATACTTATGAACCCCCTAATCTGCTGCCCCCAACACCGCTGCCACCTACATTATACTTATGAACCCCCTAATCTGCTGCCCCCAACATTGCCGACACCTACATTATATTTATTAACCCCTACTCTGCCGCCCCCAATGTTGCCACCACCTACCTACACTTATTAACCGCTAATCTGCCGCCCCCAACGTCTCCACCACTATAATAAACATATTAACCCCTAAACCGCCGCACTCCCGCATCGTAAACATTAGTTAAATATTATTAACCCCTAATCTGCCATCCCTAACATTGCCGCCACCTACCTACATTTATTAACCCCTAATCTGCCGCCCCCAACGTTGCCGCCACTATACTAAATGTATAAACCCCTAAACCTAAGTCTAACCCTAACTTAAATATAATTTAAATAAGTCTAAATACAATTCCTATCATTAACTAAATTATTCCTATTTAAAACTAAATACTTACCTGTAAAATAAACCCTAAGCTAGCTACAATATAACTAATAGTTACATTGTAGCTAGTTTAGGATTTATTTTTAGTTTACAGGCAAGTTTGTATTTATTTTAACTAGGTAGAATAGTTACTAAATAGTTATTAACTATTTAATAACTACCTAGCTAAAATAAATACAAAAGTACCTGTAAAATAAAACCTAACCTAAGTTATAATAACACCTAACACTACACTATAATTAAATTAATTCCCTAAATTATATACAATTAAATACAATTAAATAAAATTAGCTAAAGTACAAAAAACAAACAAACACTAAATTACAGAAAATAATAAACAAATTACAAGATTTTTAAACTAATTACACCTAATCTAATCCCACTAACAAAATAAAAAAGCCCCGCCAAACAAAAAAAAAGGCCTACCCTACACTAAATTACAAATAGCCCATAAAAGGGCCTTTTGCGGGGCATTGCCCCAAAGTAATCAGCTCTTTTACCTGTAAAAAAAATTACAAATCCCCCCCAACATTAAAACCCACCACCCACACAACCAACTCTAAAACCCACCCAATACCCCCTTAAAAAACCTAACACTAACCCCTTGAAAATCACCTTACCAGGAGAAGTCTTCATCCAAGCCAGGCGAAGTGGTCCTCCAGACGGGCAGAAGTCTTCATCCAGATGGCATCTTCTATCTTCCTCCATCCAGCGCGGAGCGGGTCCATCTTCAAGACATACGACGTGGAGCATCCTCTTCTGACGATGGCTAACACTGAATGAAGGTTCCTTTAAATGACGTCATCCAAGATGTATTTGTTGGAACGTTGCTGCCTGACATCGGTTCTACCAAAGCTAAGTGCATTTGTTGTAAGATTGTGGAAATTATATCTCCGAATGTCATTTGTAATAGTTGTCATGATAAACTTTTACACGCAGAGAATGTATTCATCAGTAATAGTGTATTGCCAGTTGCAGTTCCTTCAACTTCTAATGTACATGATATACCTATGAATTTTAAAGAATTTGTTACTGATTCTATTCAGAAGGTTTTGTCTGCATTTCCGCCTTCTAATAAATGTAAAAGGTCTTTTAAAACTTCTCATAAAGTTGAAGAAATTTCAAATGACCGGCAACATAATGATTTATCCTCCTCTGATGAGGATCTGTCTGATTCAGAAGATCCTTCCTCAGATATTGACACTGACAAATCTACTTATTTGTTTAAAATAGAGTATATTTGTTCTTTATTAAAAGAAGTGTTAATTACTTTGGATATTGAGGAAGCTTGTCCTCTTGACATTAAGACTAGTAAACATTTAAATGCTGTTTTTAAACCTCCTGTGGTTACTCCAGAGGTTTTTCCTATTCCTGATGCTATTTCTGATATGGTTTCTAAGGAATGGAATAAGCCAGCTACTACTTTTATTTCTTCTTTAAGGTTTAAAAAATTGTATCCTTTACCAGCAATTTCTATAGAGTTTTGGGAAAAAATCCCCAAAGTTGATGGGGCTATTTCTACTCTTGCTAAACGTACCATTATTCCTATGGAAGACAGTACTTCATTTAAAGATCCTTTAGATAGGAAACTTGAATCCTATCTAAGGAAAGCCTATTTATATTCAGGTCATCTTCTCAGGCCTGCAATTTATTTGGCAGATATTGCGGCTGCATCAAGTTTTTGGTTGGAGAATTTAGCGCAACAAGAGTTGGATTCTGACATATCTAGCATTGTTCGTTTACTGCAACATGCTAATCATTTTATTTGTGATGCCATTTTTGATATTATCAAAATTGATGTTAGATCCATGTCTTTAGCTATTTTAGCTAGAAGAGCTTTGTGGCTTAAATCTTGGAATGCTGATATGACATCTAAATCTAGATTATTATCTCTTTCTTTCCAAGGTAATAATTTATTTGGTTTTAAGTTGGATTCTATTATTTCAACTGTTACTGGAGGAAAGGGGTTTTTCTGCCTCAGGATAAAAAACCTAAGGGTAAATCTAAGGCTTCTAACCGTTTTCGTTCCTTTCGTCAAAATAAGGAACAAAAATCTAATCCTTCCCCCAAGGAATCTGCTTCCATTTGGAAGCCTTCCTCAAATTGGAATAAATCCAAGCCATTTAAGAAACCAAAGTCAGCCCTTAAGTCGGCATGAAGGTGTGGCCCTCATTCCAGCTCAGCTGGTAGGGGGCAGATTAAGGTTTTTCAAGGATTTTTGGATACATTCTGTCCAAAATCAATGGATTCAGAGCATTGTCTCTCAAGGGTATCAAATAGGATTCAGAGTAAGACCTCCTGTGAGAAGATTCTTTCTCTCACGTATCCCAGCAAATCCAGTAAAAGCTCAAGCTTTCCTGAAGAGTGTTTTAGACCTGGAGTCTTCAGGGTTAATCATGCCGGTTCCTTTTCAGAAACAGGGTCTGGGGTTTTATTCAAATCTATTCATTGTCCCAAAGAAGGAAAATTCATTCAGACCAGTTCTGGATCTGAAAATTTTGAATCGCTCTGTAAGAGTACCAACTTTCAAGATGGTGACTATAAGGACTATTCTGCCTTTTGTTCAGCAAGGACATTATATGTCTATATAGACTTGCAGGATGCATACCTTCATATTCCAATTCATCCAGAACATTATCAGTTCCTGAGATTCTCTTTTCTAGACAAGCATTACCAATTTGTAGCTCTTCCATTTGGCCTAGCAACAGCTCCAATAATCTTTTACAAGGTTCTAGGTGCCCTACTCTCTGTAATCAGAGAGCAGGGTATTGCAGTGTTTCCTTATTTGGATGATATCTTGGTACTAGCTCAGTCTTTACGTTCTGCAGAATCTCACACAAATCAACTAGTGTTGTTTCTTCAAAGACATGGTTGGATGATCAATTTACCAAAAAGTTTCTTGATTCCTCAGACAAGGGTCACCTTTTTAGGTTTCCAGAGAGATTTAGTGTCCATGACTCTGTCTCTAACAGACAAGAGACGCTTGAAATTGGTTGCAGCCTGTCAGCACCTTTAGTCTCAGTCATTCCCTTCAGTGGCTATGTGCATGGAAGTATTAGGCCTCATGACTGCAGCATTGGATGCAATTCCTTTTGCTTGTTTTCACATGAGACCTCTCCAGCTTTGCATGTTGAATAAATGGTGCAGGGATTATACAAAGATATCACAGTCAATATCCTTAAATCCCAATATTCAACACTCTCTGACGTGGTGGTTAAATCACCAGTGTTTAGTTCAAGGGGCTTCCTTTGTTCGGCCAACCTGGACTGTGATCACTACAGACGCAAGTCTTTCAGGTTGGGGAGCTGTTTGGGGATCTCTGACAGCACAAAAGGATTGGAAATCTCAAGAGGCAAGATTACCAATCAATATTTTAGAACTCCGTGCAATTTTCATAGCTCTTCAGTTTTGGCCTCTGTTGAAGAGAGAACCGTTCATTTGCTCTCAGACAGACAATATCACAACTGTGGCATATGTCAATCATCAGGGTGGGACTCACAGTCCCCAAGCAATGAAAGAAGTATCTCAGATACTTGCTTGGGCGGAATCCAGCTCCTGTCTAATCTCTGCGGTGCATATCCCAGGTGTAGACAATTGGGAGGTGGATTATCTCAGCCATCAGATTTTACATCCAGGGGAGTGGTTTCTCAATCCAGATGTGTTTTCTCAGATTGTTCAGATGTGGGGTCTTCCAGAGATAGATCTCATGGCCTCTCATCTAATGTAGAAACTTTCCAGATACCTGTCCAGGTCCAGGGATGTTCAGGCGGAAGCAGTGGATGTGCTGACACTTCCTTGGTGTTATCATCCTGCTTACATTTTTCTGCCTCTAGTTATTCTTCCAAGAATGATATCCAAAATCATCATAGAACAATCGTTTGTGCTGCTGGTGGCTCCAGCATGGCCACACAGGTTTTGGTATGCGGATCTTGTTTGGATGTCCAGTTGCCAACCTTGGCCACTTCCGTTAAGGCCAGACCTTCTGTCTCAAGGTCCGTTTTTCCATCAGGATCTCAAATCATTAAATTTGAAGGTATGGAAATTGAACGCTTAGTTATAAGTTATAGAGGTTTCTCTGACTCAGTAATTAATACTATGTTACAAGCTCGTAAATCTGTCTCTAGGAAGATTTATTATCGAGTTTGGAAGACCTACATTTCCTGGTGTTCCTCTCATAAATTTTCTTGGCATTCTTTCAGAATTCCTAGAATTCTACAGTTTCTTCAGGATGGTTTGGATAAGGGGTTGTCTGCAAGTTCCTTGAAGGGACCAATCTCTGCCCTTTCTGTTTTATTTCATAGAAAGATTGCTAAACTTCCTGATATTCACTGTTTTGTACAGGCTTTAGTTCGTATTAAGCCCGTCATTAAATCAATTTCTCCTCCTTGGAGTCTTAATTTGGTTTTGAAGGCGTTACAGGCTCCTCCATTTGAGCCTATGCATTCTTTGGACATTAAACTACTTTCTTGGAAAGTGTTGTTCATTTTGGCCATCTCTTCTGCTAGAAGAGTTTCTGAGCTATCTTGTGAATCTCCTTTTCTGATTTTTCATCAGGATAAAGGCGGTTTTGCGGACTTCATTTAAATTTTTGCCTAAAGTTATGAATAGAGAAATTGTTGTCCCTTCCTTGTGTCCTAATCCTAAGAATTATATGGACAGATTCTTACATTCTTTGGATGTGGTAAGAGCTTTGAAATATTATGTTGAAGCTACTAAAGATTTCAGGAAGACTTCTAGTCTATTTGTTATATTTTCGGGTCCTAGGAAAGGTCAGAAGGCTTCTGCTATTTCCTTGGCTTCTTGGTTAAAGCTTTTGATTCATTCTGCTTATTTGGAGTCTTTGGAGTCGGGTAAGACCCCGCCTCAGAGAATTACAGCTCATTCTACTAGATCAGTCTCCACTTCGTGGGCTTTTAAGTATGAAGCTTCAGTTGATCAGATTTGCAAAGCAGCAACTTGGTCTTCTTTGCATACATTTACTAAATTCTACCGTTTTGATGTATTTGCTTCTTCAGAAGCAGTTTTTGGTAGAAAAGTTCTTCAGGCAGCTGTTTCAGTTTGATTCTTCTGCTGATGTTTTAAGTTTTTCTTGTCATTAAAAGAATAAACTTATTATTTGGGTTGTGGATTATTTTTTCAGCGGAAAATGGCTGTTTTTTATTTTATCCCTCCCTCTCTAGTGACTCTTGAGTGGAGTTCCACATCTTGGGTATTGATATCCCATACGTCACTAGCTCATGGACTCTTGCCAATTACATGAAAGAAAACATAATTTATGTAAGAACTTACCTGATGAATTAATTTCTTTCATATTGGCAAGAGTCCATGAGGCCCACCCTTTTTATGGTGGTTATGATTTTTTGTATAAAGCACAATTATTTCCAAATTCCTTTGTTGATGCTTTTTACTCCTGAGGGGTGTATATGTAGGCATTTTGAGGTTTGGGAAACTTTGCCCCTCCTGGTATGATTGTATATCCCATACGTCACTAGCTCATGGACTCTTGCCAATATGAAAGAAATGAATTTATCAGGTAAGTTCTTACATAAATTATGTTTTTGCCTTTAAGGAAACTTACCAGGTCTTTTCAAAATTGTTAAGTTCTAATTAATTTTGTTCTGAACGACAGCATACTTAAGTTTATTCCACTGATGAAGGTTTCTTTGGCTCACAGGATCCTGTATCAGACAGTTTGTTAAAAATTCTCCTTATTTTTCATTTGAACATTTTTTGTTCTTTGTTAAGGAAATTTTTCTGTTTATAGCTTTTAGGAGTCCAGCCCTCCTATTAAAACTCAGCTAGATTACGAGTTTTGCGTTATGAGTGGCTCGGTAATAACTTGCAAGTTATTTCCACCGCTCACCTTTAATAGCGCTGCTATAACAGGTTTGCAAAAACCTGGCGATATGGCTGCATTGAGCTCCATACCACATACAAATACCAGTGCTGCTTTGAGCTGGTTTGACGTGCTCGTGCACGATTTCCCTATAGACATCAATGGGGAGAGCCGGCTAAAAAAAAGCCTAACACCTGCAATAAAGGAGAGTAAAGCTCCGTAACTCAGCCCCATTGATGTCTATGAGGAAACAAAATGTATGTTT
This sequence comes from Bombina bombina, assembly GCF_027579735.1. Classification (NCBI taxonomy): domain Eukaryota; kingdom Metazoa; phylum Chordata; class Amphibia; order Anura; family Bombinatoridae; genus Bombina; species Bombina bombina. The sequence goes on along the minus strand of NC_069500.1, from coordinate 798,641,083 downwards.
ACACCTAGCACCCTAACATAAACCCTGAGTCTAAACACCCCTAATCTGCTGCCCCCGACATCGCTGACACCTACATTATACTTATTTACCCCTAATCTGCCTCCCCCAATGTCGCCGCCACCTACCTACACTTATTAACCCCTAATCTGCCGCCCCCAATGTTGCCACCACCTACATAAATTTATTAACCCCTAATCTGCCGCCCCAACATACTAAAGTTATTAACCCCTAAACCTCTGGCCTCCCACATCACTAACACTAAATAAATATATTAACTCTTAAACCTAACCCTAAGTCTAACCCTAACATTAACACCCCTAACTTTAATATAATTAAAATAAATCTAAATAAAAATTACTATCATTACCTAAATAATTCCTATTTAAAACTAAATACTTACCTATAAAATAAACCCTAAGCTAGCTACAATATAACTAATAGGTTTTATTTTTATTTCACAGCTAAGTTTGTATTTATTTTAACTAGGTAGACTAGTTAGTAAATAGTTATTAACTATTTACTAACTACCTAGTTAAAATAAATACATATGTACCTGTAAAATAAAACCTAACCTGAGTTACACTACCACCTAACATTACAGGGAGTGCAGAATTATTAGGCTAATGAGTATTTTGACCACATCATCCTCTTTAAGCATGTTGTCTTACTCCAAGCTGTATAGGCTCGAAAGCCTACTACCAATTAAGCATATTAGGTGATGTGCATCTCTGTAATGAGAAGGGGTGTGGTCTAATGACATCAACACCCTATATCAGGTGTGCATAATTATTAGGCAACTTCCTTTCCTTTGGTAAAATGGGTCAAAAGAAGGACTTGACAGGCTCAGAAAAGTCAAAAATAGTGAGATATCTTGCAGAGGGATGCAGCACTCTTAAAATTGCAAAGCTTCTGAAGCGTGATCATCGAACAATCAAGCGTTTCATTCAAAATAGTCAACAGGGTTGCAAGAAGCGTGTGGAAAAACCAAGGCGCAAAATAACTGCCCATGAACTGAGAAAAGTCAAGCGTGCAGCTGCCAAGATGCCACTTTCCACCAGTTTGGCCATATTTCAGAGCTGCAACATTACTGGAGTGCCCAAAAGCACAAGGTGTGCAATACTCAGAGACATGGCCAAGGTAAGAAAGGCTGAAAGACGACCACCACTGAACAAGACACAAGCTGAAACGTCAAGACTGGGCCAAGAAATATCTCAAGACTGATTTTTATGGTTTTATGGACTGATGAAATGAGAGTGAGTCTTGATGGGCCAGATGGATGGGCCCATGGCTGGATTGGTAAAGGGCAGAGAGCTCCAGTCCGACTCAGACGCCAGCAAGGTGGAGGTGGAGTACTGGTTTGGGCTGGTATCATCAAAGATGAGCTTGTGGGGCCTTTTCGGGTTGAGGATGGAGTCAAGCTCAACTCCCAGTCCTACTGCCAGTTTCTGAAAGACACCTTCTTCAAGCAGTGGTACAGGAAGAAGTCTGCATCCTTCAAGAAAAACATGATTTCTTTCATGTAATTAGCAAGAGTCCATGAGCTAGTGACGTATGGGATATACATTCCTACCAGGAGGGGCAAAGTTTCCCAAACCTCAAAATGCCTACAAATACACCCCTCACCACACCCACAACTCAGTTTTACAAACTTTGCCTCCGATGGAGGTGGTGAAGTAAGTTTGTGCTAGATTCTACGTTGATATGCGCTCCGCAGCAAGTTGGAGCCCGGTTTTCCTCTCAGCGTGCAGTGAATGTCAGAGGGATGTGAGGAGTATTGCCTATTTGAATGCAGTGATCTCCTTCTAAGGGGTCTATTTCATAGGTTCTCTGTTATCGGTCGTAGAGATTCATCTCTTACCTCCCTTTTCAGATCGACGATATACTCTTATATATACCATTACCTCTGCTGATTCTCGTTTCAGTACTGGTTTGGCTATCTACTATATGTAGATGAGTGTCCTGGGGTAAGTAAGTCTTATTTTTTGTGACACTCCTAGCTATGGTTGGGCACTTTGTTTATAAAGTTCTAAATATATGTATTCAAACATTTATTTGCCTTGACTCAGAATGTTCAACTTTCCTTATTTTTCAGACAGTCAGTTTCATATTTGGGATAATGCATTTTAATTTAACATTTTTCTTACCTTAAAAATTTGACATTTTCCCTGTGGGCTGTTAGGCTCGCGGGGGCTGAAAATGCTTCATTTTATTGCGTCATTCTTGGCGCGGACTTTTTTGGCGCAAAAATTCTATTTCCGTTTCCGGCGTCATACGTGTCGCCGGAAGTTGCGTCACTTTTTGACGTTATTTTGCGCCAAAGATGTCGGCGTTCCGGATGTGGCGTCATTTTTGGCGCCAAAAAGCATTTAGGCACCAAATAATGTGGGCGTCTTATTTGGCGCGAAAAAATATGGGCGTCACTCTTGTCTCCACATTATTTAAGTCTCATTTTTTATTGCTTCTGGTTGCTAGAAGCTTGTTCTTTGGCATTTTTTCCCATTCCTGAAACTGTCATTTAAGGAATTTGATCAATTTTGCTTTATATATATGTTGTTTTTTCTCTTACATATTGCAAGATGTCTCACGTTGCATCTGAGTCAGAAGATACTACAGGAAAATCGCTGTCAAGTGCTGAATCTACCAAAGCTAAGTGTATCTGCTGTAAACTTTTGGTAGCTATTCCTCCAGCTGTTGTTTGTATTGATTGTCATGACAAACTTGTTAAAGCAGATAATATTTCCTTTAGTAAAGTACCATTGCCTGTTGCAGTTCCTTCAACATCTAAGGTGCAGAATGTTCCTGATAATATAAGAGATTTTGTTTCTGAATACATAAAGAAGGCTATGTCTGTTATTTCTCCTTCTAGTAAACATAAAAAATCTTTTAAAACTTCTCTCCCTACAGATGAATTTTTAACTGAACATCATCATTCTGATTCTGATGATTCCTCTGGTTCAGAGGATTCTGTCTCAGAGGTTGATGCTGATAAATCTTCATATTTATTTAAAATGGAATTTATTCGTTCTTTGCTTAAAGAAGTCCTAATTGCTTTAGAAATAGAGGATTCTGGTCCTCTTGATACTAAATCTAAACGTTTAAATAAGGTTTTTAAAACTCCTGTAGTTATTCCAGAAGTTTTTCCTGTCCCTGATGCTATTTCTGCAGTAATTTCCAAAGAATGGGATAATTTGGGTAATTCATTTACTCCTTCTAAACGTTTTAAGCAATTATATCCTGTGCCGCCTGACAGATTAGAATTTTGGGACAAGATCCCTAAAGTTGATGGGGCTATTTCTACCCTTGCTAAATGTACTACTATTCCTACGTCAGATGGTACTTCGTTTAAGGATCCTCTAGATAGGAAAATGGAGTCCTTTCTAAGAAAAGCTTATCTGTGTTCAGGTAATCTTCTTAGACCTGCTATATCTTTGGCTGATGTTGCTGCAGCTTCAACTTTTTGGTTGGAAACTTTAGAGCAACAAATAACACATTGTGATTCTCATGATATTATTATTCTTCTTCAACATGCTAATAATTTTATCTGTGATGCCATTTTTGATATTATCAGAGTTGATGTCAGGTTTATGTCTCTAGCTATTTTAGCTAGAAGAGCTTTATGGCTTAAAACTTGGAATGCTGATATGGCTTCTAAATCAACTTTACTTTCCATTTCTTTCCAGGGTAACAAATTATTTGGTTCTCAGTTGGATTCCATTATTTCAACTGTTACTGGAAAGGAACTTTTTTACCACAGGATAAAAAATCTAAAGGTAAAAACAGGGCTAATAATCGTTTTCGTTCCTTTCGTTTCAACAAAGAACAAAAGCCTGATCCTTCATCCTCAGGAGCAGTTTCAGTTTGGAGACCATCTCCAGTCTGGAATAAATCCAAGCCAGCTAGAAAGGCAAAGCCTGCTTCTAAGTCCACATAAGGTGCGGCCCTCATTCCAGCTCAGCTGGTAGGGGGCAGGTTACGTTTTTTCAAGGAAATTTGGATCAATTCTGTTCACAATCTTTGGATTCAGAGCATTGTTTCAGAAGGGTACAGAATTTGTTTCAAGTTGAGACCTCCTGCAAAGAGATTTTTTCTTTCCCGTGTCCCAGTAAATCCAGTAAAAGCTCAAGCATTTCTGAAATGTGTTTCAGATCTAGAGTTGACTGGAGTAATTATGCCAGTTCCAGTTCCGGAACAGGGGATGGGGTTTTATTCAAATCTCTTCATTGTACCAAAGAAGGAGAATTCCTTCAGACCAGTTCTGGATCTAAAAATATTGAATCGTTATGTAAGGATACCAACGTTCAAGATGGTAACTGTAAGGACTATCTTACCTTTTGTTCAGCAAGGGAATTATATGTCCACAATAGATTTACAGGATGCATATCTGCATATTCCGATTCATCCAGATAACTATCAGTTTCTGAGATTCTCTTTCCTAGACAAGCATTACCAGTTTGTGGCTCTGCCGTTTGGCCTAGCTACAGCTCCAAGAATTTTTACAAAGGTTCTCGGTGCCCTGCTGTCTGTAATCAGAGAACAGGGTATTGTGGTATTTCCTTATTTGGACGTTATCTTGGTACTTGCTCAGTCTTTACATTTAGCAGAATTTCATACGAATCGACTTGTGTTGTTTCTTCAAGATCATGGTTGGAGGATCAATTTACCAAAAAGTTCTTTGATTCCTCAGACAAAGGTAACCTTTCTGGGTTTCCAGATGGATTCAGTGTCCATGACTCTGTCTTTAACAGACAAGAGACGTTTAAAATTGATTACAGCTTGTCGAAACCTTCAGTCACAATCATTCCCTTCGGTAGCCTTATGCATGGAAATTCTAGGTCTTATGACTGCTGCATCGGACGCGATCCCCTTTGCTCGTTTTCACATGCGACCTCTTCAGCTCTGTATGCTGAAGCAATGGTGCAAGGATTACACGAAGATATCTCAATTAATATCTTTAAAACTGATTGTTCGACACTCTCTAACATGGTGGACAGATCACCATCGTTTAATTCAGGGGGCTTCTTTTGTGCTTCCGACCTGGACTGTAATTTCAACAGATGCAAGTCTCACAGGTTGGGGAGCTGTGTGGGGATCTCTGACGGCACAAGGAGTTTGGGAATCTCAGGAGGTGAGATTACCGATCAATATTTTGGAACTCCGTGCAATTTTCAGCGCTCTTCAGTTTTGGCCTCTTCTGAAGAGATAATCGTTCATTTGTTTTCAGACAGACAATGTCACAACTGTATCATACATCAATCATCAAGGAGGGACTCACAGTCCTCTGGCTATGAAAGAAGTATCTCAAATTTTGGTTTGGGCGGAATCCAGCTCCTGTCTAATCTCTGCGGTTCATATTCCAGGTGTAGACAATTGGGAAGCGGATTATCTCAGTCGCCAAACGTTGCATCCGGGCGAATGGTCTCTTCACCCAGAGGTATTTCTTCAGATTGTTCAAATGTGGGAACTTCCAGAAATAGATCTGATGGCGTCCCATCTAAACAAGAAACTTCCCAGGTATCTGTCCAGATCCCGGGATCCTCAGGCGGAGGCAGTGGATGCATTATCACTTCCTTGGAAGTATCATCCTGCCTATATTTTCCGCCTCTAGTTCTTCTTCCAAGAGTAATCTCCAAGATTCTGAAGGAATGCTCGTTTGTTCTGCTGGTAGCTCCAGCATGGCCTCACAGGTTTTGGTATGCGGATCTTGTCCGGATGGCCTCTTGCCAACCGTGGACTCTTCCGTTAAGACCAGACCTTCTGTCACAAGGTCCTTTTTTCCATCAGGATCTGAAATCCTTAAATTTAAAGGTATGGAGATTGAACGCTTGATTCTTGGTCAAAGAGGTTTCTCTGACTCTGTGATTAATACTATGTTACAGGCTCGTAAATCTGTATCTCGAGAGATATATTATAGAGTCTGGAAGACTTATATTTCTTGGTGTCTTTCTCATCATTTTTCCTGGCATTCTTTTAGAATACCGAGAATTTTACAGTTCCTTCAGTATGGTTTAGATAAGGGTTTGTCCGCAAGTTCTTTGAAAGGACAAATCTCTGCTCTTTCTGTTCTTTTTCACAGAAAGATTGCTATTCTTCCTGATATTCATTGTTTTGTACAAGCTTTGGTTCGTATAAAACCTGTCATTAAGTCAATTTCTCCTCCTTGGAGTTTGAATTTGGTTCTGGGAGCTCTTCAAGCTCCTCCGTTTGAACCTATGCATTCATTGGACATTAAATTACTTTCTTGGAAAGTTTTGTTCCTTTTGGCCATCTCTTCTGCCAGAAGAGTTTCTGAATTATCTGCTCTTTCTTGTGAGTCTCCTTTTCTGATTTTTCATCAGGATAAGGCGGTGTTGCGAACTTCTTTTGAATTTTTACCTAAAGTTGTGAATTCCAACAACATTAGTAGAGAAATTGTGGTTCCTTCATTATGTCCTAATCCTAAGAATTCTAAGGAGAAATCGTTGCATTCTTTAGATGTTGTTAGAGCTTTGAAATATTATGTTGAAGCTACGAAATCTTTTCGTAAGACTTCTAGTCTATTTGTTATCTTTTCCGGTTCTAGAAAAGGCCAGAAAGCTTCTGCCATTTCTTTGGCATCTTGGTTGAAATCTTTAATTCATCTTGCCTATGTTGAGTCGGGTAAAACTCCGCCTCAGAGAATTACAGCTCATTCTACTAGGTCAGTTTCTACTTCCTGGGCGTTTAGGAATGAAGCTTCGGTTGACCAGATCTGCAAAGCAGCTACTTGGTCCTCTTTGCATACTTTTACTAAATTCTACCATTTTGATGTATTTTCTTCTTCTGAAGCAGTTTTTGGTAGAAAAGTACTTCAGGCAGCGGTTTCAGTTTGAATCTTCTGCTTATGTTTTTCGTTAAACTTTATTTTGGGTGTGGATTATTTTCAGCAGGAATTGGCTGTCTTTATTTTATCCCTCCCTCTCTAGTGACTCTTGTGTGGAAAGATCCACTTCTTGGGTAGTCATTATCCCATACGTCACTAGCTCATGGACTCTTGCTAATTACATGAAAGAAAACATAATTTATGTAAGAACTTACCTGATAAATTCATTTCTTTCATATTAGCAAGAGTCCATGAGGCCCGCCCTTTTTTTGTGGTGGTTATGATTTTGTATAAAGCACAATTATTCCAATTCCTTATTTTATATGCTTTCGCACTTTTTTATCACCCCACTTCTTGGCTATTCGTTAAACTGAGTTGTGGGTGTGGTGAGGGGTGTATTTGTAGGCATTTTGAGGTTTGGGAAACTTTGCCCCTCCTGGTAGGAATGTATATCCCATACGTCACTAGCTCATGGACTCTTGCTAATATGAAAGAAATGAATTTATCAGGTAAGTTCTTACATAAATTATGTTTTTCATGCAGGACAATGCTCCATCACACGCGTCCAAGTACTCCACAGCGTGGCTGGCAAGAAAGGGTATAAAAGAAGAAAATCTAATGACATGGCCTCCTTGTTCACCTGATCTGAACCCCATTGAGAACCTGTGGTCCATCATCAAATGTGAGATTTACAAGGAGGGAAAACAGTACACCTCTCTGAACAGTGTCTGTGAGGCTGTGGTTGCTGCTGCACGCAATGTTGATGGTGAACAGATCAAAACACTGACAGAATCCATGGATGGCAGGCTTTTGAGTGTCCTTGCAAAGAAAGGTGGCTATATTGGTCACTGATTTGTTTTTGTTTTGTTTTTGAATGTCAGAAATGTATATTTGTGAATGTCGAGATGTTATATTGGTTTCACTGGTAAAAATAAATAATTGAAATGGGTATATATTTGTTTTTTGTTAAGTTGCCTAATAATTATGCACAGTAATAGTCACCTGCACACACAGATATCCCCCTAAAATAGCTATAACTAAAAACAAACTAAAAACTACTTCCAAAACTATTCAGCTTTGATATTAATGAGTTTTTTTGGTTCATTGAGAACATGGTTGTTGTTCAATAATAAAATGAATCCTCAAAAATACAACTTGCCTAATAATTCTGCACTCCCTGTACACTAAAAGTAAATAAATTACATTAATTAAATACAATTAACTAAATTACAAAAAAATAAACACTAAATTACGCAAAATAAAAAAACCCCAACAGTAAAACCCACCACCCACACAGCCAAACCCCCCAAATAAAATCCTATCTAAAAAACCTAAGCTCCCCATTGCCCTGAAAAGGGCATTTGGATGGGCATTGCCCTTAAAAGGGCATTTAGCTCTTTTTTGGTGCCCAAAACCCTAAGCTAAAAATAAAACCCACCCAATGAACCCTTAATAAAGCCTAACACTAACCCCGAAGATCCACTTACAGTTTTTGAAGACTGGACATCCATCCTCATCCAGCCGGGAGAAGTCTTCATCCAAGCGGGCAAAAGTCCTCAACGATGCCGGGGGTGTTCATCCAAGTGGCAAGAAGTCATCCTCAAGACAGGCAGAAGCCTTCATCCAGACGGCATCTTCTATCTTCATCCTTCCAACGCAGAGCGGCTCCATCTTCAAGACATCCAGCACGAAGCATCCTCTTCTTTCGCTTGCTATTGAAGAATGAAGTTTCCCTTTAAATGACGTCATCCAAGATGGCGTCCGTTGAATTCTGATTGGCTGATAGAATTCTATCAGCCAATCAGAATTAAAGGGTAACTTATTGGCTGATGCAATCAGCCAATAGGATTTAGCTTCAATCCTATTCGCTGATCCATTCATCCAATAGAATGCAAGCTCAATCCTATTGGCTGATTGGATCAGCCAATAGGATTGAAGTTCAATCCTATTGGCTGATTGCATCAGCCAATAGGATTTTTTTTACCCTTTAAGTCCGATTGGCTGATAGAATTCTATCAGCCAATCAGAATTCAAGGGACACCATCTTGGATGATGCCAATAGGATTTTTTACCCTTTAATTCTGATTGGCTGATAGAATTCTATCAGCCAATCAGAATTCAAGGGACACCATCTTGGATGATGTCATTTAAAGGGAAACTTCATCCTTCAATAGCCATTGACAGAAGAGGATGCTCCGCGACAGATGTCTTGAAGATGGAGCCGCTTTGCTTTGGAAGGATGAAGATAGAAGATGGCATCTGTATAAAGTCTTCTGCCAGCCTTGAGGATGACTTCTTGCCATTTGGATGAAGACTTCTCCTGGCTTCCTTGAGGACTTCCGCCCACTTGGTTGAAGACTTCTCCCGGCTGGATAAGGATGGATGTCCGGTCTTCAAAAACTGTAAGTGGATCTTCGGGGGTTAGTGTTAGGCTTTATTAAGGGTTCATTGGGTGGGTTTTATTTTTAGCTTAGGGTCTTGGGCACCGAAAAAGAGCTAAATGCCATTTTAAGGGCAATGCCAATCCAAATGCCCTTTTCAGGGCAATGGGGAGCTTAGGTTTTTTAGATAGGATTTTATTTGGGGGGGTTTGGTTGTGTGGGTGGTGGGTTTTACTGTTGGGGGTTGTTTGTATTTTTTTTACAGGTAAAAGAGCTGATTTCTTTGGGGCAATGCCCTGCAAAAGGCCCTTTTAAGGGCTATTGGCAGTTTAGTGTAGGCTAGGGTTTTTTATTTTGGGGGGGCTTTTTTATTTTGATAGGGCTATTAGATTAGGTGTAATTAGTTTAAATATTTGATCATTTCTTTTTTATTTTGTGTAATTTAGTGTTCATTTTTTTGTAATTTAGTTAATTGTATTTAATTAATGTAATTTATTTCATTTTAGTGTAATGTTAGGTGATAGTGTAACTCAGGTTAGGTTTTATTTTACAGGTACATTTGTATTTATTTTAACTAGGTAGTTAGTAAATAGTTAATAACTATTTACTAACTAGTCTACCTAGTTAAAATAAATACAAACTTAGCTGTGAAATAAAAATAAAACCTAAGATAGCTGCAATGTAACTATTAGTTATATTGTAGCTAGCTTAGGGCTTATTTTATAGGTAAGTATTTAGTTTTAAATAGGAATTATTTAGGTAATGATAGTAATTTTTATTTAGATTTATTTTAATTATATTAAAGTTAGGGGTGTTAGGGTTAGGGGTTAATATATTTATTTAGTGTTAGTGATGTGGGAGGCCAGAGGTTTAGGGGTTTAATAACTTTAGTATAGTGGCGGCAGCGACTTTGGGGGCGGCAGATTAGGGGTTAATAAATTTATGTAGGTGGTGGCGACATTGGGGGCAGCAGATTAGGGGTTAATAATATTTAACTAGTGTTTGCGATGCAGGAGTGCGGCGGTTTAGGGGTTAATATGTTTAATATAGTGGAGGCGAGGTCCGGAGCAGCAGAGTAGGGGTTAATAATTTTATTTTAGTGTTTCCGATGCGGAAGGGCCTCGGTTTAGGGGTTAATAGGTAGTTTATGGGTGTTAGTGTACTTTGTAACACTTTAGTTATGAGTTTTATGCTACAGCTTTTTAGCGTAAAACCCATAACTACTGACTTTAGATGGCAGTACGAATCTTGTCGGTATAGGCTGTACCGCTCACTTTTTAGCCTCCCAGGCAAAACTCATAATACCGGCGCTATGGAAGTCCCATTGAAAAAGGACTTTTTGAAAGGTACGGTAGTTACGTTGTGTTACGGCCAAAAAGGTGTGCGGTACAGCTTTACCTACACGACTCATAATAGCAGCGGTAGTGAAACAGCAGCGTTATGAGCCATAACGCAAAACCCATAATCTAGCCTTATGTTAATAATCCTTTTCAAATCTGGATTTTAACATTTTTGCTTTGAGGTTTTTTCCTATTCAATAATATCTGTATTATATTCTAGAGAATGGTTATTCTGATTCCCTCTTGGGACTGTACTACTATTTATATGGAAATTTGTACTTGTTTTTAGGATTCTTTAGAATTTGAATATAACCTTAGTAGAGCATAATTATGCACTGTTTATATTTTTAGCTCAGCTTTATCTGTGGCTGACATTACTGTTCTCTCAGCCTTTGTTGAACAGTTAGCATAAGCAGTTTCAGATTCTCAAGTATATAACTCTGTTTATTTACTTTAGATGTATTCATTTAATTATGTTTACTATATCTATTATTATGATTTCAAAATATATTTTATTATCTCTATCTTGTTAGAATAATAATTTATTTGATTTCTATTATCTCCACTATTTCTGGAGGTTTAGAGTTTTTTTCTGCCCCACTTTTAGCTGGTGATGTAGATCAGTTGGTGAATATCCTGACTACAAATGCTTGTTCTAGATCCAAGGGACATAGATTAATTTCCCGGCAGGGTTAATACAGCCCTTTGGCCTTTGAGGTCAATTTATTGTGTACCATTTATTTGGGTAATAATAACTACTGTTTTTATCAGCTGCTAATTTGGTTAACTCTGAGTGTTAGCACTGAAGAAGTGTTTATTTTGTATCCTTCTGGGAGAAAAACGCTATATAATTACTAGTTATTAGACTGCATGAAGGTGCAGTTCTCAAACCAGTCCTTCTGGTGGGGGACAGATTAAATTGTTTTTGGATGAACTAAGTCCAAATTCTATATATATTATAGGGTTTGAATAGATTTTTAGAATGTGACCTCCTATGGGAAGAATCTTTCTTTCTCAGTACACTATGTAATTTTTTTTCAGGAGTAATTATGCCAGTTCTTTTTGCAGGAACAGGATTTGGGTTTCTATTCAATTCTATTATTTGTCCCTAAGAAGAAAGGTTTATTCAGTCCATTCTTGGATCTGAAGACTTTTATATTTTTTTGTTAGAGTCTCAACTTTTAAGTTGGCGATTATAAGGACTATTATGCATTTCTGTTAATGTCATTTCATGTCCATTCCATTTTTCAGGATGTTTATCCTCATATTTTATTTCATTCAGACCACTTGTGAATTCTGAGATTTTCTTTTTAAGCTTTAACAATTTGTCGCTTTTCCATTTGGTTAAGTGACAGCTTTATGAATCTTTTTAAAAATTCTTGGTACCCTTCTTTCTGTCTTCAGACAGTGTAGGGTATTGTGGTGCTTCCTTATTTGGATGGTATCTTGGTATTAGCTTAAAACTTTTCTTTTTTTTAAAGCCGGACAGATAGCTCAGCATGCTAATGCACTGTGGCTAAGCTTTGTAGCAACCTTAAGGTTGCAGGTTTGATTTCTGGCAAGGTCCATTCAGCCTTTCATCCTTCTGAGGTTGATTAAATGAGCAGCATCTTCAGTCCCTTACGGAGTGATTAGACACGCTTTACAAGTACCCAATACATACATATGAAAGACCAGTATTCAAATATATGGACTTGTGGAATCCTTCATGAATTAACTAAGTTTTGTTTTTTCAAGACATGGTTAGAGGATTTAATTTACCTAAGAGTTTCGCCATTCCTCAGACAAGGGTCACTTTTTTGGGGGTTTCTAGATGGATTGTGTGTTCATGTCTTTGTCTTTATCGGACATAAGTCAATTGTAAGTGGCGTTAGCCTGTCTAACTTAGTCTAGAACGTTTCTTTCAGTGGCTATGTGCATGAAAGTTTTAGGTCTCATAACTGCAGCATCGGGCATGGTTCCCTTTGCTAGGTTTTCTCTGAGATCTTTTTGCTTTGAATACTGAATCATTAATACAGGGTTTGTTTTTAGATATAACAGTTGATATTTTTAAATCATAATGCTCTACTCTCTCTGTGTTGGTGATTAGTCTATCATCATTTTATTCAGGGGGCCTCCTTTTGTTCTTCCTCCCTGGACTGTATTCTTAATGGGTGAAACTTCAAGAGGCGAGGTTTCCAATCGATATTTTAGAACTCAGAGCTCTTTCAGGCTTGGCCTCTTTTTAGGAGAGAACTTTTTCCGGGAGAGTGGTGTCTCTATACAGATGTGTCTTCTCCATTTCCCAGGTACCTTTTAGGTCCAGTGATCCTCAGGCAGAAATGGTGGATAAATTAGCAGTGTCTTGGTTTTGCAACCTTTCTACATCTTTCCGCCTCTGTTTTTTACTTCCAAAAGTGATTTCCAAGATTATATTGGAACAGTGCCATATGTTTCTGATAGCATCAGCATGGCCTCACAGGTTTGGTATGTGGATCTTGTTCAGATGTCCAGTTGCCATCCTTGGCTGCTTTCTCTTTGGCCAGCCCTCTTGTTTTAGGAGATATTTTTCCATCAAGATCTCAAATTTCTAATTTGGGGGTATGGAAATTGATTAGTGTTTAGTCATAGAGGTTTCTCTGACTCCGTTTTTATCGCTATGCTGCAGGCTGATAAGTATTATCAGGCTTGGAAAACCTATATTTTATAGTTCTTCTCATAAATTCTCTTGGCATTATTTTAGAAGTCCTAGGATTTTTTTAGTTTCTTCAGGTTAGTTTGGATAAGTTTGTCTTCAAATTTTTTTGAAGGGACAAAAATCTGATCTTTCTGTTTGAATTCCTAGAAAGATTGTATAAAACTACCTGATATTCACTGTTTTGTTCAGGCTTTTTGGTTTGTATCAAGCCTGTTCATTTATTAATTCTCCTTTTTTGGAGTCTTAATTTGGTTCCAGGATTTTGTATGCTCTTTCTTTTGAGCCTATATTTTCTTTTAAGATTATCTACTTTCTTGGAAAGTATTGTTTCTTTTGGCTATCTCTTCTGCTAGAAGAGTGCCTGATTTATCAGCTCTCTCTTCTGTGTCTCCTTATCTGATTTTTTCATCTAGAAAAGTTGTTTTGTGGACTTCTTTTTTTCCTAAGGTTGTGCATTTGAACAACATTTGTGAAGAAATTGTTGTTCCTTCCTTGTTTTCTAATCCTAAAGAATTCTTTGAGAGTTCTTTTTATCCTTTGGATGTGGTAAGAGCTTGTAATTCTTTATCGAGTTTATTAGGATTTCAGAAGACTTCTAGTCTATTTGTTGTTTTTCTGGTTTCAAATTTGCAAAGCAGTATTTTGTTCTTCTTTGCATACTTTTGTTGTTTTTACCATTTTAATGTATTTTGCGTTTTTTCTAAAGCAGTCTTTGGTAAAAAAAAGTTATTCAGGCAGCTGTTTCAGTTTGATTCTACTGCTTTTGATTTATGTTTTTTCAAGGAAAATTTAATTATCGTGTGGATTTAATTTCTCAGTGGAAATAGCTGTTGTTATTTTATCCTTCCCTCTCTAGTGACTCTTCTATGGACTTCCACATTTTGGGTATTTCTAACCCATATGTCACTAGCTCATGGACTCTTGCCAATTACATGAAAGAACACATAATTTATGTAAGAACTTACCTGATAAATTAATTTCTTTTATATTGGCAAGAGTCCATGAGGCCCACCCTTTTTATGGTGGTTATGGTTTTTTTTTTTTATAAAAGCACAATTATATTTCCAGTTCCTCTTTTTGTATGCTTTTTTTACTCCTTTGTGTTATCACTCCACTACTTGGCTATTCGTTAAACTGAATTGTGGGTGTGGTGAGGGGTGTATTTATAGGCATTTGAGGATTGGGAAACTTTGCCCCCTCCTGGTAGGAATGTATATCCCATACATCACTAGCTCAAGGACTCTTGCCAATATGAAAGAAATACATTTATCTGGTAAGTTCTTACAAAAACAATGGCCTAGATTTAGAGTTCGGCGGTAAAAGGGCTGTTAACGCTCCGCAGGCTTTTTTCTGGCCGCACCATAAATTTAACTCTGGTATCGAGAGTTAAAACAAATGCTGCGTTAGGCTCCAAAAAAGGAGCGTAGGGCATTTTTACCGCAAATGCAACTCTCGATACCAGAGTTGCTTACGGACGCGGCCGGCCTCAAAAACGTGATCGTGCACGATTCTCCCATAGGAAACAATGGGGCTGTTTGAGCTGAAAAAAAACCAGAAAAAAAAAGCAGCGTTCAGCTCCTAACGCAGCCCCATTGTTTCCTATGGGGAAACACTTCCTACGTCTGCACCTAACACTCTAACATGTACCCCGAGTCTAAACACCCCTAACCTTACACTTATTAACCCCTAATCTGCCGCCCCCGCTATCGCTGACCCCTGCATTACAGTTTTAACCCCTAATCTTCCGCTCCGTAAACCGCCGCAACCTACGTTATCCCTATGTACCCCTAATCTGCTGCCCTAACATCGCCGACCCCTATGTTATATTTATTAACCCCTAATCTGCCCCCCACAACGTCGCCGACACCTGCCTACACTTATTAACCCCTAATCTGCCGAGCGGACCTGAGCGCTACTATAATAAAGTTATTAACCCCTAATCCGTCTCACTAACCCTATCATAAATAGTATTAACCCCTAATCTGCCCTCCCTAACATCGCCGACACCTACCTTCAATTATTAACCCCTAATCTTCCGATCGGAGCTCACCGCTATTCTAATAAATGTATTAACCCCTAAAGCTAAGTCTAACCCTAACACTAACACCCCCCTAACTTAAATATAATTTACATATAACGAAATAAATTAACTCTTATTAAATAAATTAATCCTATTTAAAGCTAAATACTTACCTGTAAAATAAACCCTAATATAGCTACAATATAAATTATAATTATATTTTAGCTATTTTAGGATTAATATTTATTTTACAGGCAACTTGGTATTTATTTTAACCAGGTACAATAGCTATTAAATAGTTAAGAACTATTTAATAGTTACCTAGTTAAAATAATAACAAATTTACCTGTAAAATAAATCCTAACCTAAGATATAATTAAACCTAACACTACCCTATCAATAAAATAATTAAATAAACTACCTACAATTACCTACAATTAACCTAACACTACACTATCAATAAATTAAATAAACACAATTGCTACAAATAAATACAATTAAATAAACTAGCTAAAGTACAAAAAATAAAAAAGAACTAAGTTACAGAAAATAAAAAAATATTTACAAACATAAGAAAAATATTACAACAATTTTAAACTAATTACACCTACTCTAAGCCCCCTAATAAAATAACAAAGCCCCCCAAAATAAAAAATTCCCTACCCTATTCTAAATTAAAAAAGTTACAAGCTCTTTTACCTTACCAGCCCTGAACAGGGCCCTTTGCGGGGCATGCCCCAAGAAGTTCAGCTCTTTTGCCTGTAAAAGAAAACATACAATACCCCCCCCCCCCAACATTACAACCCACCACCCACATACCCCTAATCTAACCCAGCCAATCAGCCAATCAGATTGAGCTCGCATTCTATTGGCTGTTCCGATCAGCCAATAGAATGCGAGCTCAATCTGATTGGCTGATTGGATCGGCCAATCGGATTGAACTAGATTCTGATTGGCTGATTCCATCAGCCAATCAGAAAATTCCTACCTTAATTCCGATTGGCTGATAGAATCCTATCAGCCAATCGGAATTCGAGGGACGCCATCTTGGATGACGTCCCTTAAAGGAACCGTCATTCGTCGGGAGACATCGGAAGAAGAGGATGGATCCGCGTCGCCTGCTTCAAGATGGACCCGCTCCGCACCGGATGGAAGAAGATAGAAGATGCGGCTTGGAGAAGATGTTTGCCGGTCCGGATGTCCTCTTCTTGCCGGATAGGATGAAGACTTTGGAGCCTCTTCTGGACCTCTTCAGCACCGGATTATGGATCGCCAACCCCCGCTTGGGTTGGATGAAGATCTTGGAGCCAGGACGGATCGGTGAACCTGGTATGGTGAAGACAAGGTAGGAAGATCTTCAGGGGCTTAGTGTTAGGTTTATTTAAGGGTGGTTTGGGTTAGATTAGGGGTATGTGGGTGGTGGGTTGTAATGTTGGGGGGGGGGTATTGTATGTTTTTTTTACAGGCAAAAGAGCTGAACTTCTTGGGGCATGCCCCGCAAAGGGCCCTGTTCAGGGCTGGTAAGGTAAAAGAGCTTGTAACTTTTTTAATTTAGAATAGGGTAGGGAATTTTTTATTTTGGGGGGCTTTGTTATTTTATTAGGGGGCTTAGAGTAGGTGTAATTAGTTTAAAATTGTTGTAATATTTTTCTTATGTTTGTAAATATTTTTTTATTTTCTGTAACTTAGTTCTTTTTTATTTTTTGTACTTTAGCTAGTTTATTTAATTGTATTTATTTGTAGCAATTGTATTTAATTAATTTATTGATAGTGTAGTGTTAGGTTAATTGTAGGTAATTGTAGGTAGTTTATTTAATTATTTTATTGATAGGGTAGTGTTAGGTTTAATTATATCTTAGGTTAGGATTTATTTTACAGGTAATTTTGTTATTATTTTAACTAGGTAACTATTAAATAGTTCTTAACTATTTAATAGCTATTGTACCTAGTTAAAATAAATACCAAGTTGCCTGTAAAATAAATATTAATCCTAAAATAGCTAAAATATAATTATAATTTATATTGTAGCTATATTAGGATTTATTTTACAGGTAAGTATTTAGCTTTAAATAGGATTAATTTATTTAATAAGAGTTAATTTATTTCGTTAGATTAAAATTATATTTAAGTTAGGGGGGTGTTAGGGTTAGGGTTAGACTTAGCTTTAGGGGTTAATACATTTATTAGAATAGCGGTGAGCTCCGATCGGAAGATTAGGGGTTAATAATTGAAGGTAGGTGTCGGCGATGTTAGGGAGGGCAGATTAGGGGTTAATACTATTTATGATAGGGTTAGTGAGGCGGGTTAGGGGTTAATAACTTTATTATAGTAGCGGTGCGGTCCGCTCGGCAGATTAGGGGTTAATAAGTGTAGGCAGGTGTCGGCGACGTTGTGGGGGGCAGATTAGGGGTTAATAAATATCATATAGGGGTCGGCGGTGTTAGGGGTAGCAGATTAGGGGTACATAGGGATAACGTAGGTGGCGGCGCTTTGCGGTCAGAAGATTAGGGGTTAATTATTTTAAGTAGCTGGCGGCGATGTTGTGGGGGGCAGATTAGGGGTTAATAAATGTAATATAGGGGTCGGCGGGGTTAGGGGCAGCAGATTAGGGGTACATAAGTATAACGTAGGTGGCGGTCGGAAGATTAGGGGTTAAAATTTTTAATCGAGTGGCGGCGATGTGGGGGGACCTCGGTTTAGGGGTACATAGGTAGTTTATGGGTGTTAGTGTACTTTAGGGTACAGTAGGTAAGAGCTTTATAAACCGGCGTTAGCCAGAAAGCTCTTAACTCCTGCTATTTTCAGGCGGCTGGAATCTTGTCGTTAGAGCTCTAACGCTCACTGCAGAAACGACTCTAAATACCAGCGTTAGAAAGATCCCATTGAAAATATAGGCTACGCAAATGGCGTAGGGGGATCTGCGGTATGGAAAAGTCGCGGCTGAAAAGTGAGCGTTAGACCCTTTAATCACTGACTCCAAATACCAGCGGGCGGCCAAAACCAGCGTTAGGAGCCTCTAACGCTGGTTTTGACGGCTACCGCCGAACTCTAAATCTAGGCCTATGTTTTTTGCCTCAATCTGGGGGGTTCAAGGGGGCCCCCCTTGTAAAGAAAGCCCCCTTTGTAAACCTCATTCCCCAAGGTTCACTTTGGTTGGATGCCAGAGGATTGATGAGGTGCCCCCCTTCAACCCCCCCAGGCAGAGGCAAAACCCCCCATAATTTATGTAAGAATTTACCTGATAAATTAATTTCTTTCATATTGGCAAGAGTCCATGAGCTAGTGACGTATGGGATATACAATCCTACCAGGAGGGGCAAAGTTACCCAAACTTCAAAATGCCTATAAATACACCCTCACCACACCCACAATTCAGTTTAATGAATAGCCAAGTAGTGGGGTGATAAAATAAGGAGTAGAAAAGCATACAAAAAGAGGAACTGGAAAAATAATTGTGCTTTTATACAAAAAACATAACTACCATAAAAAGGGTGTGCCTCATGGACTCTTGCCAATATGAAAGAAATTAATTTATCAGGTAAGTTCTTACATAAATTATGTTTTCTTTCATGTAATTGGCAAGAGTCCATGAGCTAGAGTTACTAGAAAGGGAGGGATAAAATAACAGCAGCTATTTCCACTGAGAAATTAAATCCACACAATAAATACATTTTCCTTGAAAACACATAAATCAAAAGCAGTAGAATCAAACTGATACAGCTGCCTGAAGAACTTTTTCTATCAAAGACTGCTTCAGAAGAAGCAAATACATCAAAATGGTAAAACAAAAGTATGCAAAGAAGACCAAATTACTGATTTGCAAATTTGATCAACCTAAACTTCATTCTGAAAAAGCCCAAGAAATGGTGACTGAACATAGTAGAATGAGCTGTAAAACTCTGAGGCGGAGCCTGCCTTGCCTCGAAATAAGCCTTGAAAACAAAAACTTTAATCAGGATACCAAAGAAATGGCAGAGGCTTCCTAACCTTTTCTGGAACCAGAAAAACAGCAGATAGACTAGAAGTCTTTTGAAATCCTAGTAACTTCGATATAGAATTATAAAGCTCTTACCACATCCAAAGGATGTAAAGAACTCTCAAAGAATTGTTTAGGATTAGAACACAAAGAAGGTAAAACAATTTCTCTACTAACGTTGTTCAAATTCACAACTTTAGGAAAAAAGAAGTCCACAAAACAACTTATCTAGATGAAAAAATCAGATAAGGAGACACACAAGAGAGAGCTGATAAATCAGAAACTCTTATAGCAGAAGAGATAGTCAAAAAACACTTTCCAAGAAATTAGATAATCTTCAAACCAAATAAGACTCCAAAAAGGAGAAATTAGTAAATGAACAGGATTGATACTAACCAAATCCTGAACAAAACAGTGAACATCAGGAAGTTTAAACAATCTCTCTAGAAAATAAAACAGAGATTTGTCCCTTCAAAATATTAAATTTGCAGACAAACTTATCCAAACCATCCTGAAAAACTGTAAAATCCTAGGAATTCTAAAATAATTCCAAGAGAATTTATGAGAAGAACACTATAAAATATAGGTTTTCCAAACCTGATAATACATGTTCCTTGAAACAGACTTATAAGCTAGCAACATAGCGATAAAAACTAAGTCAGAGAAACCTCTATGACTAAACACTAATCAATTTCCATACCCTCAAATTAGTTATTTGAGATCCCGATGGAAAAATAGCCCCTAGAAAAAAAGGGCTGGCCAAAGAGAAAGCGGCCAAGTATGGAAACTTGGACATTTGAACAAGATCCACATACCAAACCTGTTAGGCCATGCTGATGCTATGAGAAACACATGACACTGTTCCAATATGATCTTGGAAATCACCTTTGGAAGAAAAAAACAGAGGCGGAAGGATGTAGTCAGGTTGCAAAACCAAGACACTGCTAATGCATCCACCATCTCCACCTGAGGATCCCTGCACCTGAAAAGGTACCTGGGAAATTGAGAAAACACATCTGTATAGAGACACCACTCTCCTGGATGTAAAGACTGGCGGCTGAGATAATCCACCTCCCAAAACTCATAGAAAATAGACAGGAGATGAATTTCATCTAAGAACGTATTCAAGATACTTGTTAATTGCTTAAAGGGACACTGAACCCAAAAAATTTTCTTTCGTGATTCAGATAGAGCATGCAATTTTAAGCAACTTTCTAATTTACTCCTATTATCAATTTTTCTTTGTTCTCTTACCATCTTTATTTGAAAAAGTAGGCATCTATGCTAAGGAGCCAGCCAAATTGTGGTTCAGTACCATGGACAGCACTTTTTTATTGGTGGGTGATCTTATCCACCAATCAGCAAGAACAACCCAGGTTGTTCACCAAAAATGGGCCGGCATCTAAACTTTGAAATCAAATGAAAATTTGATAATAGGAGTAAATTAGAAAGTTGCTTAAAATTGCATGGTCTATCTGAATCATGAAAGAAAAAAATTGGGTTCAGTGTCCCTTTAAGGAACTACGAGTCCCTATTGTTGATTGACATATGCCACAGTTGTTATATTGTCTGTCTGAAAGCAAAACATGAAAAGGTTATCTCCTAAAAGAGGCCAAGCCTGAAAGAGCTCTGAAAAAAATAGCACGGAGTTCTAAAATATTGATTGGAAACCTCGCCTCTTGAAGTTTCCAAACCCCTTGTGCTGTCAAAAGACCCTCAGACAGCTCTCCAACCTGTAAAACTTGCATCCATTAAGAATACAGTCCAGGAAGGATGAGCAAAAGGAGGCCCCCTAATCACCAAAACAGAGAGAGAAGAGTGTTAGGATTTAAAAATATCAACTATGATATCTAAAAACAATCCCTGTATCATTGATTCAGTATGCAAAGCAAAAAGAGATCTCAGATGAAAAACGAGCAAAGGGAACCATGCCCGATGCCACAGTTATGAGACCTAAAACTTCTATGCACATAGCCACTAAAAGAAATGTTCTAAACTGTAAGTTAGACAGGGTAACACCACTTACAATTGACTTTTGTCCGATAAGACAAAGACATGAACACAGAATCCATCTAGAAACCCAAAAAGAAGTGACCCTTGACTGAGGAATCATGAAACTCTTAGGTAAATTAAATCCTCTAACCATGTATTGAAGAAACAAAACTTAGTTGATTCAGGAGGGATTCCACAAAAAGAAAAGTCCATATATTTGAATACTGGTCTTTCATATGTATGTATTGGGTACTTGTAAAGCCGTAATCACCTGTAAAGGACTGAAGAAGCTGCTCATTTAAACAACCTCAGAAGAATGAAATGCTGAAAGGACAGGATACAAAAAAACACTTCTTCAGTGCTAACACTCAGAGTTAACCAAATTAGCAGCTGATAAAAACAGTAGTTATTATTACCCAAATAAATGATACACAATAAATTGACCTCAAAGGCCAAAGGGCTGAATTAACCCTGCCGGGAAATGAATCTATGACCCTTAGATCTAGAACAAGCGTTTGCAGTCAGGAAATTCACCAACTGATCTACATCACCGGACTTAAAAGTAGGGCAGAAAAACTCTAAACCTCCAGAAATAGTGGAGATAATAGAAATCAAACAAATTATTATTCTAACAAAATAGAGATAATAAAATATATTTGAAATCATAATAATAGATATAGTAAACATAATTAAATGAATACATCTAACGTAAATAAACAGCTATATACTTAAGAATCTGAAACTGCTTATGCTAACTGTCCAACAAAGGTTGAGAGAACAGTAATGTCAGCCACAGATAAAGCTGAGTTAAAAATATAAACAGAAGTCTTCATCCAAGCGGGCAGAAGTCTTCATCCAGACGGCATCTTCTATCTTCATCCATCCGGCACGGAGCGGGTCCATCTTCAAGACATCCAATCAGCCAATAGAATGTATCAAGCAATAGGATTTTTCCCCTTTAATTCCTATCGGCTGATCAGAATCGGAATGTAAGGGACGCCAACTTGGATGACGTCACATAAAGTGAACTTAATTTTCCAGCAACGATCGAAAGAAGAGGATGCTCCATGCCGGATGTCTTGAAGATGGACCCGCTCCACGCTGGGTAGATGAGGATAGAAGATGCCGTCTGGATGAAGACTTCTGATCGCTTGGATAAAGACTTCTGCCGGCTTCGATGAGGACTTCTACCGGCTTCGATGAGGATTTCTGCCCGCTTGGATGAGGACTTGGCCGGCTGGATGAGGATGGATGTCCGGTCTTCGAAAACTGTAAATGGATCGTCAGGGGTTAGTGTTAGGTTTTTTAAGGGTTTATTGGGTGGGTTTTATTTTTAGCTTAGGGTTTGGGCACAGTAAAAGAGCTAAATGCCCTTTTAAGGGCAATGCCCATCCAAATGCCCTTTTCAGGGCAATGGTTAGCTTAGGTTTATTTAGATAGGTTTTTATTTAGGGGGTTTGGTTGGGTGGGTGGTGGGTTTTACTGTTGGGGAGGTGTTTGTAATTTCAAGAAGGACGCAGGAAATTACAACATTTATGCCATCTAAGGCGCAACTTCGTGCCCCAAAAATTTGCGCCAAAAATTACGCAATAAAAAACAGCATTTTGCGCCCTCGCGAGCCTAGATTTGCCCATGAAAAAATGAAAGTCAAATTGAAAAAGACTGAACCCCAGGTAAGAAAAAAGTTTAAATAAACTTCCCAAACATGATTCCTGTACTGAAACTGTTTAGACTGCAAAGGGAAGTATACATAGACCTGACTCATGGCAAATATAAGTAAAATACATATATTTATAACTTTATATTAATACATAAAGCGCCAAACCATAGCTGAGAGTGTCTTAAATAATGATACATACTTACCGAAAGACACCCATCCACATATAGCAGATAGCCAAACCAGTACTGAAACTATCAGCAGAGGTAATGGTATATAAGAGTATATCGTCGATCTGAAAAGGGAGGTAGGAGATGAATCCCTACGACCGATAACAGGGAACCCTTGAAAAGATTCTCTGCGAGGGAAACCATAAAATCAATAGGCGATACTCTCTTCACATCTCTCTGACAAACACTGTACTCTGAGAGGAATTGGGCTTCAGAATGCTTAGAAACGCTTATCATAGAAGAAATCATAAAAATCAAGCACAAACTTACTTCACCACCTCCACAGGAGGCAAAGTTTGTAAAACTGAATTGTGGGTGTGGTGAGGGGTGTATTGATAGGCATTTTGGGGTTTGGGAAACTTTGCCCCTCCTGGTAGGATTGTATATCCCATACGTCACTAGCTCATGGACTCTTGCCAATTACATGAAAGAAAATAGTGTAGATGGGGGAATTATAGTACATCGGGCTTTACCCACAGCTGCTTGGGTAATGTCCGTTTTACCCGGGTAATCCTAGGATTACCATGATATCTGACTATATCCATAACATATACAGTATATATACTGTATGTATATATATATATATATATATATATATATATATATATATATATATATATATATATATATATACACATATATTATATATATATATATATACTGTGTGTATATATGTATATAATTATATATATATATATATATATATATATATATATATATATATATATATATATATATATATATATATATATATATATATATACATATACATATATTCATACATACAGCCAGTATATAATTCATTAAAAAACACTGCCCTCTCTAACCAAAGTGTGTACACATCCCATGCCACTAGAACAAATCATTGCTGCCCTGGATGCTCACTATAACTCACAGATAGCTGTATTTGCTTTCAGTGACTTAGTGAGTTAACCTGGATGCAAAGCCCAAATGAAACATATAAACACAACACATATAAGGGTTGCCACTCACTTGCAGGCACACAACTAGATTAAAATCAAAATGGAAGAGTTAGTTACAAGATTTGGGTAAATGGTGATAAGCCTACATCAAGGTCTCTTCCTCCATGCGTCCCTAACCTACAGCCACACATGCTTTCAACTAAACAAACTGAGATTAAAAACAAGGGTGATAAACGCCTATGTAATGTTTCCTAGACATATGCAAAACACACGCACAATTTGAACATGTGTTCCATAGACTAAAATATATTGATTGTTTCTTCTTCTCATTTATTTGACTACTATAATTACTTGACTAGGCAAATCCTAATATAAGGCTCCCACACGTAATTTACAATTAGAGCTCTAAATAAATATTATTTCAGTTTTATTTTGTAATAAATTATTACCTTGATGAAGTGGCCAATGCAATAAGCAGAGCCTGAAGTATCCCTTTAATGAATGCAAAAGGGTTCTTTTTAGTAATAATAAGGTACAAGAGCGGTAAAAGCAGCACTCCATGAATAATCAAACCAGACATGACTGTTATGGCATACAGCCCAAGCTTTCTCCCAATCGTTGATGGATCTTCCATTTCTAAAATCTTCCCAGCAATTAGAAAAATTATTCCAAATGGAAAATACCTGTTAAAATATATAACAGAATAGTAATTTTAAAGGGATATTAAACACTTTGACATGGTAATATAAAATGATAAATCGTATATATAAAAAAAACTCTGCAATATACTTTCATTATTTATTTTGTCCCCTTTTTCTGTAATTCCTTTCTGAAATTGTAAGCATTTCAGTTCCTGTTAGAAATGGAAGTGCAGAACACTGTTATAATACACACAGCCATTGGCTGCACACTCTAGTGACCTATTTATAACTGTCCCTAATTGGTCACAGCAGAGAAGGTAACCTAAGTTACAGCATGGCAGCAATAATTCTTTTATAGAAACTAAGGGGTCGATTTATGAAGCAGCGGATGCTGCTTCTGACCCACTCCGCTTCAGATCCGCCTGAAGCGGAAGTTAAGAAGCAGCGGTCCGGTCGTAAGACCGCTGCTCCTTAACTCGTCCACCACCTCTGAGGCGGCGGACAGCAATTAGCCCGATTGGATACGATCAGGTTGATTGACACCCCTTACTAGTGGCCGATTGGCAGCAAATGTGCAGGAGGCGGCATTGCACAAGCATTTCACTAGAAATGCTTGCTACAGCGGATCATGTCCGCCCGCATATTAGTAAATCGGCCCCCATAACTTTACACTTATTTTGTCAATATATAAACAGCTAATGAAACTTTAAAAAAATAAATCTACATGTTATTCTCAGACTTATCTTTTCTTTTGATTGCATCATTCAATCTAGCATTTATTTAGGGCTAAATTACAAGTGATGCGGTATATTGCATTTTTCGGGATCGTGAAAACTCTGCTCGAGTTAAGCTTTTTGAGCTTGTCTGGTTTCGCTCGTATTACAAGTTAAAAAACTTATTTTGTGCGAGCAGTTACCCGACTAGTGCAAAAATCTGAACATCGAATATCTCGTGTGCGTTCACGTATTCCCACATAGAAGTCAATGGAGAAAAAAACCTAACACCTGACTATCGCACAAACACGATCACATTTTCCCAATTGCGCTAACCCAACATGAATATATGAATATTTCATTACATATAGGTATACATGTATACAGATATATATATATATATATATATATATATATATATAGGAATATCTATTTAGAAATACTTAGAACATATTCTGATTTGTGAAGAACAATGGAATGTGAAATATTTACACTAAATACATAGTTAAACACACACATATATATATATATATATATATATATATATATATATATATATATATATATATATATATATATATATATATATATATATATATATATATATATACATAGAAATACAGTACATGTTTAGCAATGTATCTGTATGTATCTCTATGTTAAAACCTTTTGGTGGCTTTTTTCTTTCTTTCTAACACCCGGGATTTCATATCTTTGAACCCTTATAACTTTTTTGTGCAATGTTTGTTAACATAATTTTTATTATCTGGTGTTATTATGAGTGTAACTGTACTTTGTATTGTGTTTTTGATGTGTTTTTAGTTTCGGAAAACAGTTAACCACAGCTCTGAGATCTATATAAGAATTGAAGCGTAAATCACGATTGCACTAGCGCAATGGTGATTTCGCTCAACTTGTAATATAAGCACAATTAAGACAGATAGCGAAAACACAATATTGCTTGTGCAAAAACGTTTGATCCTCGCTTGTAATCTAGCCCTTAGTGTTTAATGTCCCTTTTAACTATAGATCTTAGAATTCCATTTTGTAAATTTATGCATTTATAGCAATAAGGAAAATAGAAAAGACACACCTTGAAAGCACTCTTTCTTCAATATCAATATGCTTAGCTGAGAGATGTTAGTATAAAATATAACATATTCCATCTCAAGTTAAAAGAATAGTAAAAGAGTATATATACTTCTATACGTACAATTAAAAATAGTGTATACAAATCGAAACAGTCTGAGATATTTTTTCAGAACCAACCAGTTTTAATAATTGTGTCTTTGCCGCTGGGAGGATAGTTAATGTGTATGTGGGGACTGTGTCCTATTATATAGAAAGGGATGTTTTGTATTCAGTGGCAGAGGCACAATGGGGCAACTGTAGCAAATTGCTCCATTTCTTTTCTATTTCCCTTATTGCTATATATTATAGAGGCACTGAGCACCCCCCACTGCCTCTTAGTGGGTATGATTAGTTTCTTTATCACCCATTAGTGGTTGTGACAGTTTATGCATTTAAATGGACATGAAATCCAAACATTTTCTTTCATGATTCAGATAGAGAATATGATTTTAAACAACTTTCCAATTTACTTCTATTTTTTAATTTGCTTCCTTTTCTTGTTATCCTTTGCTGAAAGGTTTATCTAGGTAAGCTAAGGAGCAGCAAAGAACCTAGGTTCTAGCTGCTGATTGGTAGCTGCATATATATATATATATATATATATATATATATATATATATATATATATATATGTGTGTATATATATATATATATATATATATATATATATATATATATATATACTGATTGTCATTGGCTCCTAAGTTTTAATTCCTGCTTTTTTAAATAAAGATACTTAGATAATGAAGAAAAGTTGATAATAGGTGTAAATTAGAAAGTTGCTTAACATTGCAGGCTCTATCTGAATAATAAAAGAAAATAAAATTTAGTTTAGTATCCCTTTAATGGAATAATATATATATATTTTCACATGGCAATTTTTTTAAAATCATTTTGGACTGATTTTTTAATCATATTTTCAATACCTTATATAGGATTATTCTGTAATGAATAGATATCTTACCAAACAGCCATGGCAACAATTTTCATCACAGCTTCATTCAGACATTGGCACACATTAACTAAGGGCATTCCCCTTTCTCCCATTTTACCCAGCAGGAGACCTGTAAAGACAAACTAATCATTCTTAGTTTCAGTGGAGTGTAATCAGACTCAGAGATCAATAAATGTATTTATAAACATGTTGTGGGTTTTAAATTACATCTTAATTTTGTGAAAATAAGAATTCCTACCATCCTATCACATAATAACACATATTTGCTCAATTCTCTATAAAAATACATACAGTGTAAACAGAAAATCACATACAAGAAAGAGCAGCTAAGATAGGTGTAAGAATTATCATTTGCACAAAAAAAGTAAAAGTTGTTCACATTTTAACCTGAAACTAGCAGGGAATTCTTGTAAACTTAAAGGGACATTCAAATGCAAAACTAATATTATGCTCTAATTTATTAGATCATTGTATTCACTACTATTGCTCTAATGCCCCTGGCTAACCCTTTGCTTGACCTATAAAAAGGGGGAACACCTTGAACAGGACAAAAGCTGGTGAGCCCATTAGGAATGACATACAAATATAGTTGGCAATCACTGGTTGCTAGGGCTGGTGTTACCATTAAGGTAAACCATCTTCAAGAGGAGCAGTGTGTGTGTATGGTGGTTATACACTAGATAATATTGACTAACTTCTTTTCCAGGTCTCTAGTCATTACACTGCAGCCAATTTCTATGTTATGCACTAAATTACGGAGAGGTGCAGGAGTTGCAGTGAATGAGCTCCATATGATAACATAGGAAACAGTGATCCTGGAGAAGTTGGGATGCTAATATTGAATCTACCTCAGTATGCAGCAAATAATCTATTAGGTGTGGGCTGCATGTTTGTAGGAGTTGTGTGTACAAAGCTATGCAGTAACACTGCCATCTTATTTGAAGGATTCACTTCAACTTTTACAAATCTTAGAAACTGCTACTAAAATGAATATATTTTATGTACTTGCAATGTGACTACTCTCTATTGTGGGATGGCTGGGAGTAGCAAGTTTGCGGCCAGTTATGCCAATTTATATATGTGCAATTGGAAACTAGATTATCTTTGTGAAAGCCAATGAACCACACACTTGTTACTCTTTAGAAGATAAATCGATGATGTGCTTTTTATTTGGAAGAGTCGCTAAGATTTACTTAACACAATCAGTTCAGAATTTTCTTCTACTAGTCCTATGTGTCCTATGTGTACTGAAGCCAGAGATACTGTTATGTCTTCAGATTGTTAAGTTTCCTCTGGTGATGAGGAGTCTTCATCTGATGTTGAAGCTGATATTTCCTCTTTCTCCTCTCAGGAGGGGCAAAGTTTCCCAAACCTCAAAATGCCTATAAATACACCCCTCACCACACCCACAATTCAGTTTTACAAACTTTGCCTCCTATGGAGTTTGTGAAGTAAGTTTGTGCTTGATTTTTATGATTTCTTCTATGATAAGCACTTCTAAGCTTTCTGAAGCCCAATTCCTCTCAGAGTACAGTGTTTGTCAGAGGGATGTGAAGAGAGTATCGCCTATTGATTTTTCTTTTACAAAGATATGACAAGTCCACAAATTTCATCCTTACTTGTGGTATATTAACCTCCTGCTAACAGGAAGTGGCAAAGAGCACCACAGCAGAGCTGTATATATAGCCCCTCCCTTCCCCTCCACCCCCAGTCATTCTCTTTGCCTGTGTTATACTAGGAAGAGGTAAAGTGAGGTGCTAGTTTTATTTTCTTCAATCAAGAAGTTTTTTTATTTTAAATGGTACCGGTGTATACTATTTTCCTCAGGGGGATATGGAAGAAGATTTCTGCCCTGAGGTTAATGATCTTAGCAGTTGTAACTAAGATCCACTCTGGTTCCCACAGGACTTCTCAAGGTAACACATGAGACATCTTCAGTGTGGAGACCGGTTTCATGCTACAAGCAGCATTAAGGTATGTGCAGCCTTTTATTTCTGAAGAGACTTGATATATCAGAACTGGCTGGCATTTATTTCCCTATATGGGAATGGGGTAAGCAGTAAACCTGTTTACACAGAAGGGTATTACTAGAGTCCCCTGTTATTATTTTATTATATTTCTGACATAAGGGCATGATATGACACTCTGGGAGAGGCATAAGAACTTTTAATCAATAATCTTTTAAAACGATTAAGTTATTTTTTATTATCTATCCAGCATGACTTGCTGGGATGTGTTTGGGGTGTGTTTTGTGTTCCACTTAGCTGTATGTTAAACCGCTTCCCATGTGGTTGTGTTTGGGCCTACTCCAACTTCGGCCATAAGGGGCGAGGCTTGTCTTCGCGCGCTCAGATGCGCACTTCCTTCTGACAGAGGAGCAGCAAGCAGTAACTCCGGTTGCTCCTGGACAGTAGTCTCTGGCTTGGAGTGTTGGCTATTGATTCCGAAGTACCCTGGGGGCAGGTAGGCGCCACAGCAGTGGTGTGGCGAGCTGCAGAGGATGCTTTTGTGTAAACTGATATATTTTTCACTTTAGAGCCTTATTTTTTCACCTTTCTCATAGGGTGCAATATTTTTGGATATACTAATTAGTTTTAGTGAATTTTGGTAGCAAATTAACGTTATTTAAGCAGTTTTGGAAAAAATTTTTACTTTTTCTTTCTTAAAGGCGCAGTACACATTTTTCAAAGTTTTATTTAAAACAATAAATAAAGTGTTTAAACGACTTTTGTGGCTATTATTAGTCTGTTCAACATGTCTGACATTGAGGATTCTCATTGTTCTATGTGTTTAGAAGCTATTGTGGAACCCCCTTTTACATTGTGTACCTCTTGTACTGAAAGGGCCTTACATTGTAAAGACCATATTTTAGGTCAAGATAGTGTGCCTAAGGATGATTCTCAATCTGAAGAGAATCAGGTTATGCCATCCAATTCTCCCCAAGTGTCACAACCTTTATCGGCCACACAAGCAATGCCCAGTACCTCTAGTGTGTCTAATTCCTTTACTTTGCAGGAGATGGCTGCAGTTATGTCAACTACCCTTATTGAGGTATTATCTAAATTACCAGTGTTGCAGGGTAAACGCAGTAGGTCAGGTATTAATGTAAATACTGAATCCTCTGATGCTTTATTGGCTATTTCCGATGTACCCTCACAGTGTTCTGAGTTGGGGGTCAGGGAATTGCTGTCTGAGGGAGAAATTTCAGACTCAGGGATTGTGTTACCTCAGACAGATTCAGATGTTATGTCCTTTAAATTTAAGCTTGAACGCCTCTGTCTGTTACTTCGGGAGGTCTTAGCGACTCTGGATGATTGTGATCCTATTATGATACCACCAGAGAAATTGTGTAAGATGGACAAATATCTAGAAGTGCCTACTTATACTGATGATTTTCCGGTTCCTAAAAGAATTTCGGAAATTATTAAGAAGGAATGGGATAGACCAAGTATACCATTTTCTCCCCCTCCTACTTTTAAGAAAATGTTTCCCATATCGGACACCATTCGGGACTTGTGGCAAACGGTCCCTAAGGTGGAGGGAGCTATATCTACCTTGGCTAAGCGTACAACTATACCCATTGATGACAGTTGTGCTTTCAAAGACCCTATGGATAAAAAAATTAGAGGGTCTCCTTAAGAAATTGTTTATTAATCAGGGTTTTCTTTTACAACCTACTGCTTGCATTGTTCCAGTAACTACTGCAGCAGCCTTTTGGTTTGAAGCTCTGGAAGAGTCCCTGAAGGTTGAGACTCCGTTAGATAACATTTTGGATAGAATTAAGGCTCTCAAGTTAGCTAATTCTTTTATTACTGATGAAGCTTTTCAAATTCCTAAATTAGCGGCGAAAAATGCAGGATTTACTATTTTAGCGCGTAGAGCGTTGTTGCTCAAATCTTGGTCTGCTGATGTGTCATCAAAACATAAGCTTTTAGCTATTCCCTTTAAAGGTACGACCCTTTTCGGGCCAGAATTGAAGGATATAATTTCTGACATTACAGGAGGTAAAGGCCATGCCCTACCTCAGGATAAGTCTGTTAAGATGAGGGGTAAACAGAATAATTTTCGTTCCTTTCGGAATTTTAAGGGAGGACCTTCTGCTTCCTCTTCCTCCTCAAAGCAGGAAGGGAATTTTACAAAATCTAAGTCAGTCTGGAGACCCAACCAGAATTGGAATAAAGGTAAACAATCCAAGAAGCCCGCTGCTGCTACAAAGACAGCATGAAGGGGTGGCCCCCGATCCGGGACTGGATCTAGTAGGGGGCAGACTTTCTTTCTTTGCCCAGGCTTGGGTAAGAGATGTTCAGGACCCCGGGGCACTAGAAATAGTGACCCACGGTTATCAGTTGAATTTCAAGGATTTTCTCCCAAGAGGGAGGTATCATCTTTCAAGATTATCAAGAGAGGCGTTCTTACGCTGTGTAAAAGACCTTGTTACCATGGGAGTAATTTGTCCAGTTCCAAAATCAGAACAAGGACAGGGGTTTTACTCAAATCTATTTGTGGTTCCCAAAAAAGAGGGAACTTTCAGACCCATCTTAGACCTCAAGTGTCTAAACAAATTTCTCAGAGTCCCATCGTTCAAGATGGAGACTATACAAACAATTTTACCAATGATCCAGGAGGGTCAATATATGACTACCATGGCCTTGAAGGATGCTTACCTTCATATTCCTATCCACAAGGATCATCATCAGTTTCTAAGGTTTGCCTTCCTGGACAAACATTATCAGTTTGTGGCTCTTCCCTTCGGGTTGGCCACAGCACCCAGAATCTTCACAAAGGTTCTAGGGTCTCTTTTGGTGGTTCTCAGACCATGAGGCATAGCAGTGGCGTCTTATCTGGATGATATTCTAATTCAGGCGTCAACATGTCAACTGGCAAATTCTCACACAGACATAGTGTTGTCTTTCCTGAGAACTCACGGTTGGAAGGTGAACATAGAGAAGAGTTCACTTGGTCCACAGACAAGGGTTCCTTTCTTGGGAGCTCTGATAGACTCGGTAGCCATGAAAATATTTTTGACAGAGGTCAGAAAATGAAAGATTCTAAATACTTGCCGAGCACTTCAGTCCATTCCTCGGCCATCAGTGGCTCAGTGTATGGAGGTAATTGGATTAATGGTAGCAGCAATGGACATTGTTCCGTTTGCTCGCTTTCATCTCAGACCACTGCAACTGTGCATGCTCGGACAGTGGAATGGGGATTATGCGGATTTATCTCCTCAGATAAATCTGGATCAAGAGACCAGAGACCCTCGTGGGTGATATTGACAACGGATGCCAGCCAACTGGGCTGGGGTGCAGTTTGGAACTCCCTGAAGGCTCAGGGTGTTTGGACTCAGGTGGAGTCTCTACTTCCAATCAATATTCTGGAACTGAGAGCAATATTCAATGCGCTTCAGGCGTGGCCTCAGTTGGCTTCGGCCAAATTCATCAGATTCCAGTCGGACAACATCAAGACTGTGGCATATATCAATCATCAGGGGGGAACAAGGAGTTCCTTAGCGATGATCGAAGTATCCAAGATAATCCATTGGGCAGAGGCCCACTCTTGTCATCTGTCAGCGATCTACATCCCAGGAGTAGAGAACTGGGAAGCGGATATTCTAAGTCGACAGACTTTTCATCCGGGGGAGTGGGTACTTCACCCGGAGGTATTTGCCTCGTTGATTCTCAGATGGGGCAGACCGGAATTGGATCTGATGGCATCTCAACAGAGTGCCAAGCTTACAAGATACGGATCCCGGTCAAGGGATCCTCAGGCCGAACTGATAGATGCCTTGGCAGTGCCTTGGTTGTTCAGCCTAGCTTATGTGTTTCCACCGTTTCCTCTCCTCCCACGTGTGATTGCTTGAATCAACAGGAGAGAGCTGAAGTGACCCTGATAGTGCCTGCGTGGCCACGCAGGACTTGGTATGCGGATCTAGTGGACATGTCCTCTCTGCCATCGTGGAAACTTCTATTGAGACTTCTCATTCAAGGTCCTTTCCAACATCCAAATCTAATTCCTCTGCAGCTGACTGCATGGAGATTGAACGCTTGATTTTATCGAAGCGAGGATTCTCTGAGTTGGTCATCAATACTTTGATACAGGCTAGAAAGCCTGTCACTAGAAAAATCTATCATAAGATATGGCGTAAATATCTTTATTGTTGTGAATCCAAGGGTTACTCATGGAGTAAAGTTAGGATTCCTAGGATTCTGTCTTTTCTCCAAGAAGGATTGGAGAAAGGGTTATCAGCAAGTTCCGTAAAGGGACAAATTTCTGCTTTGTTAATTCTGTTTCACAAATGTTTGGCATATGTGCCAAATGTTCAGTCTTTTTGTCAGGCTCTATCTAGAATTAAGCCTGTATTTAGACCTTTTACTCCTCCTTGGAGTTTGAATTTAGTTCTTCGAGTTCTTCAAGGGGTTCCGTTTGAACCCATGCATTCCATGGATATCAAATTGTTATCTTGGAAAGTTCTGTTTTTAGTTGCTATTTCTTCTGCTTGAAGAGTTTCTGAGCTTTCAGCGCTACAGTGTGATTCTCCTTATCTCATTTTTCATTCTGATAAGGTGGTGTTACGTACCAAACTTGGATTCCTTCCTAAGGTTGTTTCAAATAAGAATATTAATCAGGAAATTGTAGTTCCTTCCTTATGTCCTAACCCTTCTTCAAAGAAGGAGCGTATGTTGCATAATTTGGATGTGGTCCGTGCCTTAAAGTTTTACTTACAGGCAACTAAGATTTCCGTCAATCATCTTCATTATTCATTGTTTATTCTGGAAAGCGTAGGGGTCAGAAAGCTACGGCTACCTCTCTTTCTTTTTGGCTGAGAAGTATCATTCGCCTGGCATATGAGACTGCTGGACAGCAGCCTCCTGAAAGAATTACGACTAATTCTAATAGGGCTGTGGCTTCCACATGGGCCTTTATAAACGATGCTTCTGTTGAACAGATTTGTAAGGCTGCGACTTGGTCCTCCCTTCATACTTTTTCCAAATTTTCCAAATTTGATACTTTTGCTTCTTCTGAGGCTATTTTTGGGAGAAAGGTTCTTCAAACAGTGGTGTCTTCCATTTAGGTTCCTGTCTTGTCCCTCCCTTTCATCCGTGTCCTATTGCTTTGGTATTGGTTTCCCACAAGTAAGGATGAAATCCGTGGACTCGTCATATCTTTATAAAAGAAAAGTAAATTTATGCTTACCTGATAAATTAATTTATTTTACGATATGATGAGTCCATGGATCACCCTGTTATTTTAAGACAGATTTATTTTATTTTTTGTAAACCAGTCAACTCTGCACCTTTTTAGCCTTTCCTTTTCTCTTCCTATACCTTCGGCCGAATGACTGAGGGTGGAGGGGAAGGGAGGAGCTATATATACAGCTCTGCTGTGGTGCTCTTTGCCACTTCCTGTTAGCAGGAGGTTAATATCCCACAAGTAAGGATGAAATCCGTGGACTCGTCATATCATAAAAGAAATTAATTTATCAGGTAAGCATAAATTTACTTTTTTATGGTTTCCCTCGTGGGAAATCTTTTCAAGGGTTCTCTGTTATCGGTCATAGGGATTTATCTCCTACCTCCCTTTTCAGATCTACGATATACTCTTATATACCATTACCTCTGCTGATACTTTTTCAGTACTGGGTTGGCTATCTGCTATATGTGGATGGGTGTCTTTCAGTAAGTATGTATCATTATTTAAGACACTCTCAGCTATGGTTTGGTGCTTTATGTATCAATATAAAGTTTTAAATATATGTATTTTACTTATATTTGCCATGAGTCAGGTCTATGTGTATTTCCGTTTGCAGTCCGGTAGTTTCGTTATGGGAATCATGTTTTAGGAAGTTTGTCTTACCTGGGGTATAGTCTTTTTCCAATTTGACTTGTTTTTTATTTAAAAACTTGCAGGCAAATTAGAATTGCGAGGGCGCAAAATGCTGTTATTTATTGCATCATTCTTGGCCCGAGAATTTTTTTGCCGCAAATGTGCATCTTTAATGATGCAAGTTCGTAATTTCCTGCGCCTTAGTTGATGCTAGGCTGTTTGGCGTGAAATTGTGTTAGTTATTATCAAATTTCTCAACTTCCTTTTCCGTTG
This sequence comes from Bombina bombina, assembly GCF_027579735.1. Taxonomy (NCBI): domain Eukaryota; kingdom Metazoa; phylum Chordata; class Amphibia; order Anura; family Bombinatoridae; genus Bombina; species Bombina bombina. The sequence goes on along the minus strand of NC_069500.1, from coordinate 798,605,515 downwards.
TGCATCATACTTGGCACCAAAACAAATTTGTTTTATTTTACCTCACTTCCTATATGCTCCTTGCCTTCTTTATGCTCAGAGGGCTATGCTATTTGCTTTTTTTGCCAATTTTAGCATTTGCATTTTTTCCCATTCCTGAAACTGCTATATGTGGAAATAAGATATTTCTGTTTAAATGTTATTTTTTCTTTTACATTTTACAAGATATCTCAATCTTATCCTGTCTCAGAAGCTGCTGTAGGAACCATGCTGCCTGAACACAGTTCTACCAAAGTTAAGTGTATCTGTTGTAAGCTAGTGGAGATTATATCTCCAGCTGTAGTATGTAACAGTTGTCATGATAAGCTTTTTCATGCAGAAAAGGTTTCTATTATTGCTAGTACAGTATCCGTTGTTCCTTCAACATCTAAAGTAAATGATATCCCTGTTGATATGAAAAATTATATTGCTGATGCGATACAGAAGGCTATGGCTGCTATACCGCCTTTAAATAAACATAAAAGGTCTTTTAAAACTTCTCATAATACTGATGAAATTTATAATGACCGGCAACATACTGATATATCCTCCTCTGATGAGGATCTCTCTGACTCATAAGATACTTCAGACATTGACACTGATAAATCATCTTATCTTTTTAAGATTGAGTATATTCATTCTTTATTAAAAGAAGTGTTGATAACTTTGGATGTTGAGGAGTCTGGTCCTCTTGATAATAAATCCAGTAAACGTTTAAATTCTGTATATTAACCTCCTGTGACTACTCCTGAGGTTTTTCCTGTTCCTGATGCTATTTCTGATGTTATTGCTAAGGAATGGTCTAAGCCTGGTACTTCTTTTGTTCCTTCTTCAAGGTTTAAAAAGTTGTATCCTTTGCCAGTGGCTAAATTAGAGTTTTGGGAAAAAGTCCCTAAGGTTGATGGGGCTATTTCTACTCTTGCTAAACGTACTACTATTCCTATGGAAGATAGTACTTCTTTTAAAGATCCTTTAGATAGGAAAATTGAATCTTATCTAAGGAAAGCTTATTTGCATTCTGACTATATTCTCAGACCTGACATTTCTATGGCTGATGTTGCGGCTGCATCAACATTTTGGTTGGATAGCTTAGCACAATGGGAAAAAGACTCTGATTTGCATAGCATTGTTCATTTGCTTCAACATGCTAATCGTTTTATCTGTGATGCTATTTTTATATCATCAAGATTAATATTAAATCTATGTCTTTGGCTATTTTAGCTAGAAGAGCTTTATGGCTCAAATCATGGAATGCTGACATGGTATCTAAATATAGGTTACTATCTCTATCATTCCAGGGTAATAATTTGTTTAGTTCCCAGTTGGAGTCTATTATTTCCACTATTACTGGGGGAAGGGAGTTTTTTTGCCTCAAGATAAAAAGTCAAAGAGCAAATCTAAATCTTCTAATTGGTTTTGTTCCTTTTGTCAGAATAGACATAAGAAAACCACTCCTTCCCCTAAGGACTCTGGCTCCAATTGGAAGCCACCCTCGAATTGGAATAAATCCAAGCCTTATAAGAAACCAAAGCCAGCCCCCCCAGACTGCATGAAGGTACGGCCCTCAATCCAGTTCTGCTGGTGGGGGCAGAATGAATTTTTTTCAAAACGTTGGGGCAGGTTCCGTTCAGAATAATTGGATTTAGAATATTGTTTCTAAGGGGTATTGAATAGGTTTCAGAATAAGACTTCCTGTGAGAAGATTTTTTCTCTCTCACGTTCCAACAAATACTGTGAAAGCTCAGGCCTTTCTGAAGTGTGTTTCAGATCTAGAGCTTTCAGGAGTAATTGTACCAGTTCCAATTCTGGAACAGGGTCTGGGTTTTGATTCAAATCTATTCATTGTCCCGAAGAAGGAAAACATTTTCAGACCAGTTCTGGATCTGAAGTTTTTAAATCAATTTGTAAAGGTCCCAACTTTCAAGATGGTGTCTATAAGGACTAATATGTCTTTTGTTCAGTCCTCAATAGACTTACAGGATGCGTATCTTCACATTCCGATTCATCCAGACCACTATCTGTTTCTAAGATTCTCTTTTCTAAACAAGCATTACCAATTTGTTGCCCTTCCATTTGGCCTAGCAACAGCTCCAAGAATCTTTTCGAAGGTTCTCGGTGCCCTACTCTCTGTAATCAGAGAACGGGGTATTGCAGTGTTTCCTTAATTGGACGATATCTTGGTACTAGCTCAGTCTTTACATTCTGCAGAATCTCACACAAATCAACTAGTGCTGTTTCTTCAAAAACATGGTTGGAGGATCAATTTACCAAAAAGTTATTTGATTCCTCAGACAAGGGTCACCTTTTTTAGATTTTCAGATAGATTCAGTGTCCATGGCTCTGTCTTTAACAGACAAGAGACAATTAAAATTGTTTTCAGCCTGTCGGAACCTTCAGTCTCAATCATGTAATCAGAGAGCAGGGTATTGCGGTGTTTCCTTATTCGGACGATATCTTGGTACTGGCTCAATCTTTTCATTTAGCAGAATCTCACACAAATCAACTTGTGTTGTTTCTTCCGAGACATGGTTGGAGGATCAATTTACAAAAGAGTTCCTTGATTCCTCAGACAAGAGTCACCTTTTTAGGTTTCCAGATAGATTCAGTGTCCATGTCTGCCTGTCAAAACCTTCAGTCTCAATCATTCCGTTCAGTGGCTATGTGCATGGAAGTTTTAGGTCTCATGACTGCAGCATCGGACGCAATCCCCTTTGCTCATTTTCATAGGAGACCTCTGCAACTTTGCATGCTGAATCAATGATGCAGGGATAATACTCAGATATTACAGTTGATATACTTAAATCCCAACATTCAACTCTCTCTGTCCTGGTGGTTGGACCATCATCAGATTTTTCTAGGGGCCTCTTTTGTTCGTCCTTCCTGGACTGTGATTTCAACAGATGCAAGTGTCACAGGTTGGGGAGCTGTTTGGGGGTCTGTGACAGCACAAGGAGTTTGGAATCCTCAAAAGGCAAAGTTACCAATCAATATTTTAGAACTCTGTGCTATTATCAAGGCTCTTCAGGCTTGTCCTCTATTAAAGAGATAATCATTCATTTGTTTTCAGACAGACAATATTACAACTGTGGCATATGTCAATCATCAGGGTGGGACTCACAGTCCTTTAGCAATGAAATACGTATCTTGGATACTTGTCTGGGCGGAATTCAACTCCTATATCATATACATATCCCAGGTGTAGACAATTGGGAAGCGGATTATCTCAGTTGTCAGTCTTTACATCCAGGGGAGTGGTCTCTCCATCCAGATGTATTTTGTCAGATTGTACAGATGTGGGTTCTTCCCGAAATAGATCTGATGGCTTCTTATCTAAACAAGAAGCTTCCTAGGTACTTTTCCAGGTCCAGGGATCCTCAGGCGGAGATGGTGGATGCGTTAGCAGTTCCTTGGTTTTACCAACCTGCTTATATTTTTCCGCCTCTAGTTCTTCTTTCAAGGGTGATCGCCAAGATCATAATGGAACAATCGCATGTGTTTCTGATAGCACCAGCATGGCCTCACAAGTTTTGGTATGCAGATCTTGTCCAGTTGTCAACCTTGGCCACTTCCTTTAAGGCCAGACCTTCTGTTTCAAGGGTCGTTTTTCTATCAGGATCTCAAATCTCTAAATTTGAAGGTATGGAAATTGAACGCTTAGTGCTTAGTCATAGGGTTTTATCTAACTCAGTGATTAATACTATGCTCATAAGTCTGTTTCAAGGAAGATTTATTATTGGGTTTGGAAAAACTATATTTCATGGTGTTTTTCTCATAAATTCTCTTGGCATTCATTTAGAATTCCTAGAATTTTACAGTTTCTTCAGGATGGTTTGGATAAAGGTTTGTCTGCAAGTACTTTGAAGGGACAAATTTCTGCTCTTTCTGTTTTATTTCAGAGAAAGATTGCTAAACTTCCTGACATTCACTGTTTTGTTCAGGCTTTGGTTTGTATCAAGCCTGTTATTAAACCATTCTCTCCTCCTTTGAGTCTTAATTTGGTTTTGAAGGCTTTACAGGTTCCTTCTTTTGAGCCTATGCATTCTTTGGATATTAAACTACTTTCTTGGAAAGTGTTGTTACTTTTGGCTATCTCTTCAGCTAGAAGAGTTTCTGAATTGTCTGCTCTCTCTTGTTAATCTCTTTTTCAGATTTTTCATCAGGATAAGGCTGTTTTGCGGACTTCGTTTAAATTTCTTCCTAAGGTTGTGAATTCGAACAACATTAAAAGGGAAATTGTTGTTCCTTCCTTGTGTCCTAATCCTTTACATTCTTTGGATGTTGTAAGAGCTGTGAAATATTATGTTTCAAGATTTCAGGAAGACTTCTAGTCTATTTGTTGTTTTTTTCTGGTCCTAGGAAAGGTTTGAAAGCCTCTGCCATCTCTTTGGCATCTTGGTTAAAGCTTTTGATTCACAAGGCTTATTTGGAGGCGGGACAGTCTACGCCTCAGAGAATTACAGCTCATTCTACTAGATCAGTTGCCACTTCTTGGGCTTTTAAGAATGAAGCTTCAGTTGATCAGATTTGCAAAGCAGCAACTTGGTCTTCTTTGCATACATTTACAAAATTTTACTATTTTGATGTAATTGCGTCTTCTGAAGCAGTCTTTGGTAGAAAAGTTCTTCAGGCAGCTGTCTCAGTTTGATTCTTCTACTTATGATTTATGTTTTTTTCTTGAAATTTATGTGAAATTTATAAGAAAGACTTATTATTTTGTGGATTTCATTTTTTTTTCCAGCAGAAAAAGCTGTTTTTATTTTATCCCACCCTCTCTAGTGACTCATCTGTGGACTTCCACATCTTGGGTTTTTCTATCCCATACATCACTAGCTCATGGACTCTTGCCAATTACATGAAAGAAAACATAATTTATGTAAGAACTACCTCCCTTTTCATGGTATTTGTGATTTTTGTATAAACGCACAATTATCTTTCCAGTTTCTCTTTTTGTATGCTTTTTTACTCCTTATTTTATCACCCCACTGCTTGGTTATTCATTAAACTGAATTGTGGGTGTGGTGAGGGGTGTATTTATAGGCATTTTGAGGTTTGGGAAACTTTGCCCCTCCTGGTAGGATTGTATACCCATACCTCACTAGCTCATGGACTTTTGCCAATATAAAAGAAATTAATTTATCAGGTAAGTTCTTACATAAATTATGTTTTTTTATTTAAAATGTAACATATTCTTTCTCTTTTGGTCATAAAGTTTCTGATAAGAAGCCTTTTACTAATTTAAATTCAGTATTTAAGACTTATTAAACTCTGGGAGGTTTTCCCTATTTCTGATGCTGTCTCTGACATGAGTTCTAGGGAATATGGTCTAGGTCAGGTCGTTCATTTAATTCTTCTGCAAGATTTAAAAATGTATATCCTTTACCTGCTGCTAATGTTGATTTGTTGGAAACTGTTCCTATGGGGATGGGGCTATTTCCACTTTACTATTGATTTGGAAGACAATACAGCCATTTCTATAGTTAATATGGGTGCTGCTTCAACTTTTTGGTTATCCAGTCTTTTAGAACAGTGTTCTGGTGACCCTGTCAGTGAAAATCATTTGGGCTTACATAAAAATGCTAATTCCTATATTTTTGATGCTGTGTTTGATATTATGAAGATTAATATCAAAAGCACGTCTTTGGCAGTCTTTGCTAGGAGAGCCCTATGGCTTAAATCATGGTTTGCTGACATGGTGTCAAAATCCAGATTGTCTCTCTTTTTTAAGGGAAATACATTTTTGATTCTGATTAAGATTCTATAATATCTACTGTTACTGGAGTTAAAGGGTCTTTTCTTCCTCAGGACAAAAAGTCTAAAGGGAAATTTAAAGCTTCCAATCATTTTTGATCCTTTCGTCAGAATAAGGAACAAAAGGTTGCCTCCTCTGCTCAGTAGCAAAGCACCTCTGACAAAGTCTAGAACCCTAGTGCTAACTGGAACAAGTCAAAGCAGGCTAAGAAATCTATCCATACTGCCAAAACTGCATGAATGTGTGGTCCCTAAACCAGCGATTCTGGTAGGGGGCAGGTTAAGCCTCTTTCAGGAAGCTTGATTTCAGTCTGTTCCATATCCTTGTGTCCAGAAAATAGTTTCTCAGGGGTATCGAATAGGATTCAGAACAAGGCCTCCCAGAGGAAGTTTTTTTTTGTCCAATGAATCCTTTATTAACCTTTAGCATTTTTCCAGTCTGTCTCAGATCTGGAAGCTATGGGAGCGATTGTACCAGTTCCTTTGGAAAGATTTGAATAGAATTAGATATGTGCATGGCGAAAAAATTCGGTTCGGTTTTGGTTCGGATTGATTCGGATTTTTTGAATTTCGGTTCGGATCAATTCGGCAAAATTTGAATTGTTCTGATCAGCCAATAGAATGCGAGCTCAATCTGATTGGCTGATTGGATAAGCCAATCGGATTGAACTTGAATCTGATTGGCTGATTTCATCAGCCAATCAGATTATTCCTACCTTAATTCCGATTGGCTGATATAATCCTATCAGCCAATCGGAATTCAAGGGACGCCATCTTGGATGACGTCATTTAAAGGAACCTTCATTCATCGGGAGTTCGTCGGGGAGGAAGGATGTTCCGCGTCGGCAGGATGAAGATGGAGCCGGAAGAAAGAAGATTGAAGATGCAGCTTGATAGAAGACTTCAGCCGGATGGAAGACCTCTTCAGCCCCCACTTGGATGAAGAGTTCAGCTGGATGATGGACCTCTTCAGCCCCCGCTTGGATGAAGACATCGCCCGGATTGGATGAAGAATTCGGCTCGGCTGAGTGAAGACGACTCAAGGTAGGAAGATATTCAGGGGGGTAGTGTTAGGTTTTTTAAGGGGGGTTTGGGTTAGATTAGGGGTATGTGGGTGGTGGGTTTTAATGTTGGGGGGGTTGTATTTTTATTTTATAGGCAAAAGAGCAGAATTCTTTGGGGCATGCCCCGCAAAAGGCCCTTTTAAGGGCTGGTAAGGTAAAAGAGCTGGTAACTTTTTAATGTAGGATAGGGTAGGGAATTTTTTTTATTTTGGGGGGGCTTTGTTATTTTGTTAGGGGGCTTAGAGTAGGTGTAATTAGCTTAAAATTGTTGTAATATTTTTATAATGTTTGTAAATTATTTTTTTATTTTTTGTAGCTTAGTTAGTGTATTTATTTGTATTTATTTGTAGGTATTTGTATTTAATTTATTTAATTTATTTAATGATAGTGTAGCGTTAGGTTTAATTGTAACTTAGGTTAGGATTTATTTTACAGGTAATTTTGTAATTATTTTAACTAGGTAGCTATTAAATAGTAAATAACTATTTAATAGCTATTGTACCTAGTTATAATAAATACAAAGTTGCCTGTAAAATAAATATAAATCCTAAAATAGCTACAATGTAACTATTAGTTATATTGTAGCTATATTAGGGTTTATTTTACAGGTAAGTATTTAGTTTTAAATAAGATTAATTTATTTAATTCATTTAATGATAGTGTAGTGTTAGGTGTAATTGTAACTTAGGTTAGGATTTATTTTACAGGTAAATTTGTATTTATTTTAGCTAGGTAGTTATTAAATAGTTATTAACCATTTAATAGCTATTGTACCTAGTTAAAATAAATACAAAGTTGCCTGTAAAATAAATATAAATCCTAAAATAGCTACAATGTAACTATTAGTTATATTGTAGCTATATTAGGGTTTATTTTACAGGTAAGTATTTAGCTTTAAATAGGAATAATTTATTTAATTATAGTGAATTTATTTCGTTTTATTTAAATTATAGGGTTAGACTTAGGTTTAGGGGTTAATAACTTTATTATAGTAGCGGCGACATTGGGGGCGGGAGATTACGGGTTAATAATTGTAGGTAGGTGGCGGCGATGTTAGGGAGGGCTGATTAGGGGTTAATAAAATTTATTATAGTGTTTGCGAGGCGGGAGTGCGGCGGTTTAGGGGTTAATACATTTATTATAGTGGCGGCAATGTCCGGTCGGCAGATTAGGGGTTAATACTGGGGTTAATACTGATGACGCGTAAGATTGGAGCTTACCTTGCATCCAGAAAGCCTATCTTGCAATAAACCTTTTTCCTGACACTTGGACTCAACTTTCCTTCTTCCTCATTTCGTTAATACTTGTAGTTAGGTTGCGGCGACGTTGGGGGGGCAGATTAGGGGTTAATAACTATAATGTAGGGGTCGGCGATGTTAGGGACAGCAGATTAGGTGTTCATAGCTATAATGTAGGTGGCGGCGGTGTCCGGTCGACAGATTAGGGGTTAATACTTGTAGTTAGGTTGCAGCGACGTTGGGGGGGGCAGATTAGGGGTTAATACTATTTATTATAGGGTTTGCGAGGCGGGAGTGCGGCAGTTTAGGGGTTAATACATTTATTATAGTAGCGGCGAGGTCCGGTCGGCAGATTAAGGGTTAATACTTGTAGTTAGGTTGCGGCGACGTTGGGGGGGGCAGATTAGGGGTTAATAAATATTATGTAGGTGTCGGCGATGTTAGGGGCAGCAGATTAGGGGTACATAGCTATAATGTAGGTGGCGGCGGTGTCCAGAGCGGCAGATTAGGGGTTAATAAGATAATGCAGGTGTCAGCGATAGTGGCGGCGGCAGATTAGGGGTTAATAAGTGTTAGATTAGGGGTGTTTAGATTCGGGGTTCATGTTAGGGTGTTAGGTGCAGACTTAGTGTTTCCCCAATAGGAAACAATGGGGCTGCTTTTTTGCAGGTGTTAGTTTTTTTTTCAGCCGAAACTGCCCCATTGTTTCCTATGGGGGAATGCCGAATTTACCAAGCTTTTTTGGATTTATTCGGTAGATAGGGCAGCTAATTCGGATTCATTCGGTAGATTCGGAAGTATTTTAATTTGGAAATTTGAATCGATCCGAATCTCCGAATTTACCGAATTTTCCGAATTTCCGAATTAATCCGAAACGAATCGCACATGTCTAAATAGAATCCCATCCCCTGTTCCTGCATTGTTCCAAATAAAGACCGTACTTTCAGACCAGTCCTAGATTTGAAAGCTCTGAACAAGTTTGTAAGGATTCCATCTTTCAAGATGGAAACTTTTCTAACTCTTCTGTGTACCCTTTTGTCTATGATCAGGACTTAGGTTAATGCAGTGTTTCCATGCATGGATGACATCTTGGTTCAAGCTCTGTCTTTCCTTTAGCAGAATCTCACACCAACTGACTCTCGGTTGGAGGATTTTTCAAAAAGTTCTTTTTTTTCCTCAAACAAAAGTAACTTTTTTTGATTTTCAAATTGATTCAGTGTCCATGAGTCTTTGTCTAACACAGCAGAAAAGGTTAAAATTGGTGTCAGCTTGTCTGAACCTTCAGTCTCTCTCCTTTCCCTCATTTGTGCTTTGTATGGAAGTGCTAGGTCTCATGATTGACGCTTCAGACACAATTCCATTTTTTACGTTTTGGCATGTGGCCTCTTCAGCTTTGTATGCTGCGTCAATGGTGCAGAAATTATCCTCAGCTGCCTCAAAGCTTATTTTTGAATCCCAGTACAAGTCAGTCTCTAACTTGGTGGCTGGATCATCAGTTTATTTTTCAGGGAGCTTCTTTTGCTCATCCTACATGGACTGTGATCACTACAGATGCAAGTCTCTCAGGTTGGGGAGCTGTTTGGGGGGTCTCTGACAGCAAAGGGAGTTTGGGATCCTCGGGAGGCAAGGTTACCTATAAATGTTCTAGAACTCTATACAATTTTTAGGGCTCTTCAAGCTTGGCCTCTGTTGAAAAAAGTCTCATCTTCATTTCCAAATGGACAATGTCACAGCAATAGCTTATGTCAACCATAAGGGAGGAACTCACAATTCCCTAGCAATGATGGAGGTGTCACAAATTCTCTGATGGGCAGAAACCAATTTGTGTCTAGTCTATGCGATTCATATTCTAGGAGTCAACAAATGGGAAGCAGACTTTATCAGTCATCAATCTCTACATCCAGGGGAGTGGTCTCTTCACCAGGATGTGTCCAATCAGATTGTGGATCCTTGGGATCTCCCTGAAATAGATCTGATCGCCTCTCATTTGTACAACAAACTTCCCTGGTACTTTGCAAGGTCCAGGGACTCTCAAGCAGAGTTAGTGGACACTAGTAGCTCCTTGGTCATTTCCATTTGTTTATCTGTTTCCTCCTCTGGTACTACTACCCAGAGTAATCTCCAAGATAAATCTGGAGATATCATCTGTAATACTGATTGCCTCAGCTTGGCCTACCAGGATTTGGTATGCAGATCTAGTTCAGATGTCCAGGTGGCCCCTTTCTATGTGGTCAGACCTTCTGTTTCAAGGTCATGGAAATTGAATGGTTAGTTTTTAGACAAGGAGCTTTCTCTGATACTGTGATTGAAACTTTAATTCAGGCTCGTAAACCTGTAACTAGGAAAATTTATCATAAGGTCTGGAAGGCCTTTATTTCTTGGTGTGTAGATTTTCCTGGCATTATTTTAGAATTACTAGGATTCTGCAGTTCTTACAGAATGGTCTGGATATGGGCCAGTTCAGAGAGATCTTTTTATTCTTTGGATGTTGTTATGGCATTGAAATATTACATTGATGAAACTAAGGACTTTAGACAAACTTTTAGTTTGTTCATTCACTTTGCTGGCTCTAGGAAAGGACAAAAGTGTTCTGCTGTTTCTTTGGCTTCTTGGCTGAACCTTTTGGTTCACAAGGCTTATTTGGAGGCAGGTCAGCCTCCACAGCAAGAGGATTATTGCTTATTCTACTAGGTCAGTTGCCACTTCCTTTTAAGAATGAGGTTTCAGTTGACCAGATTTGCAAGGAAGCTGCTTTGTCTTCTTTGCATACTTTTGCAAAACTCTACCATTTTGATGTATTTTCTTCTTCCGAGACAGCCTTTTGTAGGAAATTTCTTAAAGGGACAGTCAAGTCCAAAAAAAACTTTCATGTTTCAAATAGGGCATGTAATGTTAAACAACTTTCCAATTTACTTCTATTACCAATTTTGCTTTGTTCTCTTGGCATTCTTAGTTGAAAGCGAAACCTAGGAGGTTCTTATGCTAATTTCTTGACCTTGAAGGCCGTCTCTAATCTAAATGCATTTTGATTTTTCACCACTAGATGGCATTCATTCACGTGTTTCATATATATAACATTGAGCTCATGCACGTGAATTTACCATGGAGACAGCTCTGATTGGCTAAAATGCAAATCTGTCAAAAGAACTGAAATAAGGGGGCAGTCTGCTAATGCTTAGATACAAGGTAATTACAGAGGTAAAACTTGTATTATTATTATAACTGTGTTGGTTATGCAAAACTGGGGAATTGGTAATTAAGGGATTATCTATCTTTTAAAACAACAACAATTCTGGTGTTTACTGTCCCTTTAAGGCAGAAAATGAAAAAACAAGCCGTTACTGAGCAACAATGAAAACGAAACACTTTTTCTTTCATGTAAGTGGTAAAAGTCCATGAGCTAGTGACATATGGGATATACACTGCATGAGAGGGCAAAGTTTCCCAAACCTCAAAATGCCTATAAATACATCTCCCATAACACAGATACTTTAGTTTTACAAACTTTGCCTCCTATGGAGGTGGTGAAGTAAGTTTGTGCTTGATCTTCTTCTGTGAAAGGCGTTTCTAAACCTTTTAAAGCCTAATTCCTCTCAGAGTACAGTGTTTGTCAGAGGGATGTGAAGGGAGTATTGCCTGTTGAATAAGTGGTTTCACCCATGGGAAATCCTTTCAAAGGCTCTTTGTAATCGGTTGTAGGGATTCATCCCCTGCCTCCCTTTTCAGATCGACGATATACTCTTATACCATTACCTCTGCTGATATTTCTCAGTACTGGTTTGGCTGTCTGCTATATGTGGATGGGTGTCTTCCGGTAAGTATGTATAATTTTTTTTAAGACACTCTTAGCTATGTTTTGGCGCTTTATGTTATATAGTTTTAAAAATATTTATTTGCTTATATTTGCCAAGAGTCAGGTCTAAATATATTTCCCTTTTCTGCAGACTATCAGTTTCAGTATGGAATTTATATTTGGGAAGATTATTTTTTATTTTTATCTCTTACCTGGGTTTTCAGATTTTTTCAATTTGACTTTGTATTCCAAATACTAGGTTGGCGGGGATGCAAAATTATTATTATTATTATTATCGTTTTTTTGTAGAGCGTCAACAGATTCCACAGTTTTCTATGGCATTGTTCTTGGCATCTAGTATGTAAGTTTTGTCATTTCCTGCCTTTTTGTTGAAGCACGTTGTTTGTGGAGTCGCGCTTGTTATGACGCAAGTTGCGTCATTTCCTGATGTTAGCTGTGGCCCCAAAATATTTTTTTCCTTTTTGCGTCTTGCGTCATACTTGGTGCCAGAAATCTTTTTTGTATATAACCCCTCTTCCTTTTTGCTTCTGGTTTTCTCCATGTTAAGAGCTATGATGCTTATTTTTTTTGCATCCTACTTTTGCATAAGCATTTTTTCCCATTCCTTAAACTGCTATATAAGGAAATTGGATATTTTGTTTAAATGTTTTTTTTTTTTTTCTTTTTTACATTTTGCAAGATGTCTCAATCTGATTCTGCCTCTGATGTTGCTGTAGAAACCATGCTGCCTGAACACAGTTCTGCCAAAGCTAAGTGTGTCTGTTGTAAATTAACTGATGTTATTTCTTCAGCCCAATTATGTGGCATCTGTCAGGATAAGCTTTGCATGCCGATAATGTTTCTATTAGTACTAATACACCGTCTGTTGTTCATTCAACGTCTAAAGTACCTGATATTCCTGCAGATTTAAATAATTATATTGCTGCAGTTATAGATAAGGCTATAAGGCCTATCTATCAACGTGTCAACCGCAAATACGCTGAAATTCCACATCGTAATTGTTGTGAGATTGATCCGACCTAGTTATCAAAGCCTACAGACCGGCAAATGTTGAAATTCGTGAAGTAACATTGGAAGCAGATTGATACTTACGTCATTACAGATGTTCCAAATACACAATCGGCTCTATTTGACACCTTTATTTGACACCTTTTCCCAGTTATCAGACTTTTAACAGGTACGCTCACGGCTATTCCTGGAGGCCGCGGATGCCATAGAAATCAATGGGAATCTGAAAGCAGCAAAAGCTTATGTTCGATGCTGCAAGGCAATTAAATATAACCCATTGTTTTCTATAGTAGAAAACAAGTAACATTTACACTTAACACCCTCACATAAACCCCGAGTCTAAACACCCCTAATCTGCCACCTGACATCACCGCAACCTAAACAAAATGTATTAACCCATATCCCGCCGCTTCCCGACATCGCATCAACCTAAATAGAGTTATTAACCCCTATCCCGCCGCTCCCCAACACTGCCGCCACTAAATAAATGTATTAATCCCTAAACCTCTGGCCTCCCACATCAGTTTAGTTTATTTAATTGTAGTATAATAGTTAGGGTAGGTTAATTAATAGTTTAAAAAAGTTTATTTTAATTCTACAGGTAAGTTTTAATTTATATTAAGATAGGGATGTTGTAATTTCAATTTAAAGTTAGGGGGTTGTTAAGTTTAGGGGTTAATAGCTTAATTTAGTTTTTGGTGATGTGGGGGGCTGATGGTTTAGGGGTTAATAGGTTTAGTTAGTGGTAGTGATGTGGGAGGCTAGAGGTTTAGGGGTTAATATGTTTATTTAGTGGTGGTGGTGTCAGGGAGTGGCGGGATAGGGGTTAATAACTTTATTTAAGTTGCAGTGGGGTCGGGGAGCTGCGGGATAGGGGTTAATAACTTAAGATTGCTGCGGGGTCGAGGAGCAGCAGGATAGGGGTTAATAAATTTATTTAGGTTGCAGCAGGGTCGGGAGCAGCGGGATAGGGGTTAATAACTTTATTTAGGTTGCGGCGGGGTCGGGGAGCAGCGGGGTAGGGGTTAAACATTTTAGTATTGTGGCAGCGTTTAGTGACAGGGTATAAATAAAGTTGGGAAAAAGTCGAATAGACGTGAGATCGATCACTGCTAGTTAACAACAGTCCAATGCTCATTGGCCCGTACTTGGTGCGCGTCTTTTTGACAGCTTTTTTCATAAATAAGGAGAGCGTATTGAAATCCGCGGCCGCAATGTTAGGCGAGCGTATTGATGCTGGCGAATGCAACATAGTTGACAGCTTGATAGATATCCCCCTATGTCTGCTATTCTGCCTTCAAATAAACGTAAAATGTCTTTTAAAACTTCTCATAAATCTGATGAAATTTCTATTGACCGACAGCATACTGAAATATCCTCTGCTGATGAGGTCCTGATTCAGATTCGGAAAAAATCTTTCAATAAATATTCCTTCTTTATTGAAGTTCTGGTTATTTTGGGTATTGAAGAGTCTAGTCCTCTTTATAATAAAGCCTGTAAACGTTTGAATACTGTTTTTAAACCTCCTAAGGTTGCTCCTGAGGTTTTTCCTGTTCCAGATGCTGTTTCAGATATGATTACTAAGGAATGGTCTAAGCCTGGTTTTTCTTTATTCCTTCTTCTAGGTTTAAGAAGTTGTATCCTTTACCTGTGGCTAATTTAGAGTTTTGGGAAAATGTTCCTAAGGTTGATGGGGCTATTTCCACTCTTGCCAAACGTACTACTATTCCTATGGAAGATAGTACTTCTTTTAAGGATCATTTGGATAGGAAGATTTAAGCTTATCTTAGAAGAGCATATTTACATTTTGGCTATATTCTTAGACCTGCTATTTCAATGGTTGATGTGACTGCTGCTTCAACATATTGGTTGGATAGTTTAGCACGGAAGGTGTTAGATCATGATTTGACCAGCATTATGTGATGCTATATTTTACATTATTTAGATTGATGTTAAATCTATGTATTTATCTATTTTAGCCAGAAAAATCTTGGAATGCTGACAGGTGTCTAAATCTAGATAACTATCTCTATCTTTCCAGGGTAAGAATTTATTTGGTTCTCAATTAGATTCTATTATTTCCACTGTTACTGGTGAGAAGAGAGTTTTCTTACCTCAAGATAAAAAATCTAAGAGTAAATTTAAGGCTCCTAATCATTTTCATTCCTTTCCTCAGAATAAGGAACAAAAGTTTACTCCTTTCCCTAAGGCCTCTGGTTCCAACTGGAAACCATACTCAAATTGGAATAAAACCAAGCCTTATAAAAGACCAAATCCAGCCCCCAAGACTGCATCAAGGTGTGGCCCTCAATCCAGTTCAGCTGGTGGGGGGCAGATTTAAATTGTTTAAGGAAATTTGGTCAGATTCTGTTCAGAATCAGTGTATTCAGAATACTGTGTCTCAAGGGTATCGAATAGGATTCAGAATAAGACCTCCTGTGAGAAGATTCTTTCTTTCTCATATTTCAACAAATCTTGTGAAAGCTCAGGCTTTTCTGAAATGTGTTTCAGATCTAGAGCTTTCAGGGGTGATTGTTCTGGTTCCTCTACAGGAACAGGGTCTTGGTTTTTATTCAAATCTATTTATTGTCCCAATGAAAGAGAATTCTTTCAGGCCAGTTCTGGATCTGAAACTTTCAAATAGTTTTTGTAAGAGTCTCAACTTTCAAGATGGTGACTATAAGGACTACTCTGCCTTTTTTTCAGCAAGGGCATTTTGTGTCCACAATATACTTACAGGATGCGTACCTTCATGTTCCAATTCATCCAGACCACTATCGGTTTCTGAGATTCTCTTTTCTAGACAAGCATTACCAGTTTGTCGCTCTTCCATTTGGCCTAGTGACAGCTCCAATAATCTTTTTGAAGGTTCTCTGTGCCCTTCTATCTCTAATCAGAGAGCAGGGTATTGCGGTGTTTCCTTATTTGGACGATATCTTGGTACTAGTTCAGTCTTCTCATTTAGCAGAATCTCACACAAAACAACTAGTGTCGTTTCTTCAAAGGCATGGTTGGAGGATCAATTTAAAAAAGAGTTTCTTGATTCATCAAACAAAGGTCACCTTTTTAGGTTTCCAGATAGATTCAGTGTCCATGACTCTGTCTTTAACAGACAAGAGGCGAATGAAATTGGTTTCAGCTTGTCTAAACCTTCAGTCTCGATCATTCCCTTCAGTGGCTATGTGCATTGAAGTTTTAGGTCTTATGACTGCAGCATCAGACGTGATCCCCTTTGCTCATTTTCATATGAGACCTCTGCAGCTTTGCATGCTGAATCAATGGTGCAGGGGTTATACTCGGATATCACAGTTGATATACTTAAATCCCAAAATTCAACTCTCTCTGTCTTGGTGGTTAGACCATTATTGGATTATTCAAGGGGCCTCTTTTGTTCACACTTCCTGGACTGTGATCTCAACAGATGCAAGTATTTCAGGTTGGGGAGCTGTCTGGGGGTCTCTGACAGCACAAGGGCTTTGGAAACCGCAAGAGGCGAGGTTACTAATCAACATTTTAGAACTCCATGCTATCTTCAGAGCTATTCAGGCTTGGCCTCTATTGAAGAGAGAACTTTTCATTTGTTTTCAGACAGACAATATCACAACAGTGGCATATGTCAATCATCAGGGAGGGACTAGCATTTCCTTAGCAATAAAGTAAGTATCTTGAATACTTTCTTGGGCAGAGTCCAACTCTTGTCTAATTTCTGCAAATCATATTCCAGGTGTAGACAATTGGGAAGCGGATTATCTAAGTCATCAGACTTTGCATCCAGGGGAGTGGTCTCTCCATTCGGATGTGTTTCATGAGATTGTTCAAATGTGGGGTCTTCCAGAAATAGATCTGATAGCCTCTCATTTGAACAAGAAACTTCCCAGATATCTTTCCAGATTCAAGGATCCTCAGGCAGAGATGGCGGATGCTTTGGCAGTTCCTTGGTTTTACCAACCTGCTTACATTTTTCACCTATAGTTCTTCTCCCAAAGGTGATCTCCAAGATCATATTGGAACAATCTCATGTGTTTCTGATAGCACCTGCATGGCCTCACAGGTTTTGGTATGCAGATCTTGTCCAGATGTCCAGTTGCCAGCCTTGGCCGCTTTCTTTAAGGCCAGACCTTCTGTCTCAAGGGCCGTTTTTCCATCAGGATCTCAAATCTCTACATTTGAAGGTATGGAAATTGAATGCTTAGATCTTAGTCATAGAGATTTCTCTGATAGTAATTGACACTATGTTACAGGCTCGTAAGTCTGTTTCGAGAAAGATTTATTATCGGGTTTGGAAAACCTATATTTCATGGGGCTCCTCTCATAATTTTTCTTGGCATTCTTTTAGAATTCCTCAGATTTTACATTTTCATCAGGATGGTTTGGCTAAGGGTTTGTCTGCAAATACTTTGAATGGACAAATCTCTGCTCCTTTTGTTTCATAGAAAGATTGCTAAGCTTCCTGATATTCACTATTTTGTTCAGGCTTTGGTTCTTATCAAATCTATTATTAAGTCTATTTCTACTCCCTGGAGTCTTAATTTGGTTTTAAGGATTTTGCAGGCTCCTCCTTTTGAGCCTATGCATTCTTTGGATATTAAACTACTTTCTTGGAAAGTGTTATTTCTTTTGGCTATCTCTTCTGCTAGAAGAGTTTCTGAGTTGTCGGCTCTCTCTTGTGAGTCTCCTTATCTGATATTTCATCAAGATAAAGTGGTTTTACGGACTTTGTTAACATTTTTGTTTAAAGTTGTGAATTCTAACAACATTAGTAGGGAAATTGTGGTTCCTTCTTTGTGTCCTAATCCTAAGAAATCTCTTCATTATTTGAATGTAGTAAGAGCTTTGAAATACTATGTTGAAGCTACTAAGGGTTTCAGAAAGACTTCTAGTCTATTATTTTCTCTAGTTCCAGGAAAGGTGAGAAAGACTTTGTCATTTCTTTGGCATCTTGGTTGAAACTTTTGATTCACAAGGCTTATTTTGAGGTAGTATTAGAAAAGTGTTTAAGCAGAGCGCTGGTTTATAAACAGGATACCACACAACTTACAAGTAAGAAAAGATCCTTCTATCTTTTCAAAAATGTAGTAAGAATTATGGTGATAGTAAGTGCGCTAAAAGAAAGCTAAAGGTATCCAATATTATCCGGTATTAAAAAGATATGTATAAAAGTGGAAAGTGTGATAAATGTGTATAATTCACAGTCAAAAATAAAAAAGGGGGTGTGAGGGGAAAAAAAGGGGTCTAAGCAAAAAAATGACAGTGTCCGCAAAAAATAAGTGATATTGTATCTTGGGAAGAACTAATATAATCTTCTAATCATGATGTGCTAAAAATTCAAAATATGTAACAATAAGTGATGTGTCTATATATTGGTGTAATAATATCAAACTTTAGATAGTGTATGTGGGAAAAAAAACAATACGTTAAATTGTAACGAAAAAACTATAATATCCAAAAAATTATAATATCCAAAAAATTATGCAGCCTAAATCATATATCAAAAATATTTATTTATACACACTCACAAGCAAATAGAAGGGGACGTCTCCCCTAATAAAAAAGTAATAAAAACAGATTTAAGCAAGTAGAAATTCAATTCTAAAAAAGCAGACTTTGCTGAGAAAATGTGTTAAAAAATCCACAATATTGTGCAGAGAGAGACAGTTCCTTATAGCATCCGAACCTTTCGTTGTTGCTTTATAGGTAGATTTTACTGACCAAGTTCAGGATTTAGAAAAAGTGTAGGCTCCTTATAGTACTATACAGTCATTCAACTTTATTGGACTTATTGCTTTAGGATACTTTCTACTTACTTCACCACCCGTGTGGCAACGATATCACCTGTACAGCTCCAAGTATCCAAACTGAGTCAGTGCGCCGTGTGTATCTCGGCGTCTGACGTCATCGGCAAACTTCAGCCGCTGTCACCGTAATAGTTGGCTTTTCTGGATATTATAATCCTAGGTGGTTTTGGAGATAATCACTTCTTGTATTTCCAACAGAGATAGTTCCCTGCACTTAGTGCTAATTGCACGCAGGAAAAAGATGGATGTTGAGAAATGTAAATAGCCCGGGTTAAAGTTGAAAAAATCCTTAAATATAGAATGTCCTCATTCAAGTAGTAATGTCAGATAACACAGCCACTCAGATCAACGCGTTTCGCTCGCCAGGGAGCTTTTTCAAGATCTTGAAAAAGCTCCCTGGCGAGCGAAACGCGTTGATCTGAGTGGCTGTGTTATCTGACATTACTACTTGAATGAGGACATTCTATATTTAAGGATTTTTTCAACTTTAACCCGGGCTATTTACATTTCTCAACATCCATCTTTTTCCTGCGTGCAATTAGCACTAAGTGCAGGGAACTATCTCTGTTGGAAATACAAGAAGTGATTATCTCCAAAACCACCTAGGATTATAATATCCAGAAAAGCCAACTATTACGGTGACAGCGGCTGAAGTTTGCCGATGACGTCAGACGCCGAGATACACACGGCGCACTGACTCAGTTTGGATACTTGGAGCTGTACAGGTGATATCGTTGCCACACGGGTGGTGAAGTAAGTAGAAAGTATCCTAAAGCAATAAGTCCAATAAAGTTGAATGACTGTATAGTACTATAAGGAGCCTACACTTTTTCTAAATCCTGAACTTGGTCAGTAAAATCTACCTATAAAGCAACAACGAAAGGTTCGGATGCTATAAGGAACTGTCTCTCTCTGCACAATATTGTGGATTTTTTAACACATTTTCTCAGCAAAGTCTGCTTTTTTAGAATTGAATTTCTACTTGCTTAAATCTGTTTTTATTACTTTTTTATTAGGGGAGACGTCCCCTTCTATTTGCTTGTGAGTGTGTATAAATAAATATTTTTGATATATGATTTAGGCTGCATAATTTTTTGGATATTATAATTTTTTGGATATTATAGTTTTTTCGTTACAATTTAACGTATTGTTTTTTTTCCCACATACACTATCTAAAGTTTGATATTATTACACCAATATATAGACACATCACTTATTGTTACATATTTTGAATTTTTAGCACATCATGATTAGAAGATTATATTAGTTCTTCCCAAGATACAATATCACTTATTTTTTGCGGACACTGTCATTTTTTTGCTTAGACCCCTTTTTTTCCCCTCACACCCCCTTTTTTATTTTTGACTGTGAATTATACACATTTATCACACTTTCCACTTTTATACATATCTTTTTAATACCGGATAATATTGGATACCTTTAGCTTTCTTTTAGCGCACTTACTATCACCATAATTCTTATTTTGAGGTAGGGCAGTCTCTACCAGAGAATTACAGCTCATTTTATCAGATCAGTTGCCACTTCTTGGGCTTTTAATGGAATGGAGCTTCAGTTGATCAGATTTGCAAAGTAGCAACTTGGTCCTCTTTGCATACATTTACTAAATTTTACCATTTTGATGTAATTTGCTTCTTCAGAAGCAGTTTTTTGTAGAAAAGTTCTTCAGGTAGCTGTCTCAGTTTGATTCCTTTTGTCTATGATTTGAGTTTTTTGAAATTTAAGAAAACTTATTTATTATTTGGATTTAATTTTTTTCAGCGGAAGTAGCTGTTGTTATTTTATCCCTCCCTCCCTAGTGAGGATTTCCACATCTTGGGTATTATATCCCATACGTCACTAGCTCATAGACTCTTGCCACTTACATGAAAGAAAACATAATTTATGCAAGAATTTACCTGATAAATTAATTTCTTTCATAGTTGCAAGAGTCCATGAGATCCACCCTATTTTTTGGTGGTTATGATTTTTTTTGTATAAAAGCACATTATTTTTTTCCAGTTCCTCTTTTTTGTATGCTTTTTTTTTACTCCTTTTTAAACCTCACTACTTGGCTATACATTAAAACTGAAGTATGTGTGTGGTGGGAGGTGTATTTATAGGCATTTTGAGGTTTGGGAAACTTTGCCCCCTCCTGGCAGGAATTTATATTCCATACTTCACTAGCTCATGGACTCTTGCCACTATGAAAGAAATTAATTTATTAGGTAAGTTCTTACATAAATTATGTTATTTGAAAAATCCTAAAAATGCACCATGGAGAGGGGCAATATTACGCATTTCTCGCCACAACAGGGTGCTTAGTCATAGATGTTTCTCTCCCAAGGTTCTTCAGGCAGTTGTCTCAGTTTGAATTTTTGCCTGTTTTTATTTATTTTTGAAGTGCCTTTTATTTATTTTTATTGGGGTTGTGGATTTAATTTCTCAGTGAAAAAGATGTTTTTAAATCCCTCCCTTTAAGTTATTACTCATGGACTCCAAGGCTTGGGTATTAGATCCCAGGAGTAATGGATTGTGATATCTTTCCACCTGTATGAAAGAAAACATAATTTATGCTTAACTCATAAATCTATTTCTTTCATGGTGGTGAGAGTCCACAAGACTCCACTCGGTTTTCTAGGGTTAATTGCTTTTTTGAGCACATCTTTTTTTTCCCTGCTACTTTTTATGGTTCTAATTTCCTTTTTACCTGTTGGACCGAGGTATGTGTGAGATGGGAGGGGATTTATAGGGTTTCTGGGTTTGGGTATCTCTGCTTCCTTCTAAATGTAGCCACCAATCAACAAGGGCTTCCCAGGTCCTGAACCTAAAACAGGCTAGCTTTTATGCTTACATTCCTACTTTTTCAAATAAACATACCAAGAGAATGAATAAAAATTGATAATATTATTAAATTAGAAAGTTGCTTAAAATTGCATGCTCTGTCTGAATCATGAAAGTTTAAAATTGACTAGACTGTCCCTTTAAAAAAAAATAAAAACTGAAATGCAATTGATTAAAGGAATACAGAAACATTCAAAGCACAATTAACAACATTTTGAAAATTACAATCCTAAATACACTGTATACAAAATCTAAATGCATTAAAATATAGTATAGAAAGTTTAAATCTTAAATGTAATAAAACTTAAAGGACAACTTCTTTAGTCTAATGTAATATAAGTAAAAACTATCATGCCATGCAGTACTATATTGCACTGTGCTTGTATCTTCTTCACATCCAGAAATACAGGGAATACCCCTTTAGAAAGATACAGCAAAATGTGCCTTCCCTTAATCTTGTGAGGTATCTTGCAGTGTATCTCGCATGATGCAGTGGGAGGGAAAATTGAACTAACATACTAACTTCTTACTATACTACTCATTTGAAATTCAAACTAAGTGCTTTTGCATTGTCTTTTTATTGTGCATTTACTAATTATAGTATTCTACTGTGTTTAGTTGTCTTTTAAGGACCTGATAATAAAGAAACTCTCCCAATAAAGTAAAAATTAAACTTTCTTTTCCAAGATATGACAAGTCCATGGCTTTCATCATTACTTATGGGATATCACCTCCTGGTCAGCAGGAGGAGGCAAAGAGCACCACAGCAGAGCTGTATATATAGCTCCTCCCTTCCCTCCCACCCCAGTCATTCTCTTTTCCTGTGTTAGTGATAGGAAGAGGCAGAGTGAGGTGTTAGTTTTAGTTTCTTCAATCAAGAGTTTATTATTTTTAAAGTGGTGCCACAGTGTGCTACTTTGTTCTGGGGTTTAGCCTAGACCAAATCAATCTCTTCAGTGCTAAAAGAGAAGCATTTGGTGGCTTCAAAGCAATGGGAACTTGTGGGACATTATTCTCACTGCGCCTCCCATATACTGTTGCTGCCCTATTCGGGTAAATATCTGAGGGATCTTACTCAGGGTTTCCTTGTTCTCCTCAGGTCCATGTGAGCTGTGGGACTTCACACACCTGGGAACTGCCTTTGCTGTTGGCAGCTGGAGGTAAGTGCCATTTTTTATTCCTGGGCTTAAGAAAAGACAAGGGCTCAAAAAAGACACTGGCCACTCTATTTGGGAATAACAGCCCTTAGAGAGAGAAGGGGCTCTTATTCTGCTATATCTCTTTCTCCTTACAGAGGAGACAATTTTAGACAGTTTATGGAACGATAAAGTTTTTCTACTTATGACTGTAGAAAGACCTATTCTTCCGGCGGTTGCATATTGCCGCATGGGTTATGTTTTTCCCTTGGGGTGACAATAATATAAGGGTAAACTTATATAAAGCATTGAGTGCTTCAAATTCCCTTGTTACTCTCATCTCCTGGCGATAACATGTGGCATGCTGACCGGGAGATGACCATGTGTCGCAACTATCCTTCCCTTATGTTATTGGATATGCGGTATTAAGGGGTTACTTGAGATCATGTTTATTTCATGCAGACATTGAGGTCTCAGTTATGCACATGTTGTTGTTACAATAGTGTATTGGGCACTTTTTTTCATCTCGAAGGGCGGTCCTTAGGGACGCACTTTGCGCGCCTTTTTACTCCCGCTTTGTTATACATGATGCCGGAAGATACCTTCTGCGGTGCTGCCCGCGAGTGAAAACAGTTCCGGTGGCTTGGAGGTATTGAGATTATCTCCGGGAGTTTTCTCTGTTGTGTCTCCGCCTATGATGGGCGGTCCTTGGGGGCGCATAGTGTGTTTAGTGTCTCTCTATCGAGGAGATCTGTTTGAGAATGTGTCCCGTTTTCTCCCTTATCGGTTACAGAGGGGAAGGGTCTTATTAAACATATTTTGCAATCCAAATGTGTCCCGCTTTTCCCTTATCGGTCACAGAGGGGAAGGGGCTTATTAAACATACTTTGCGTTATTACAAGCTTCATTAACAACAGAAATGAGTTGGATTGTGTACTACTTTGCCCTTTTGCAGTGGGGTCCCAATGTTTGCACATCATGTTCAGGGATATTGCTGAGGGTTGTGCTGACCTAGCACCAAAATTGCTCAATATTTTTGCTAGTTTTTGGTGTGAACATATGTTATTCTTTTTAAGATTTAAATAATCAGTTAAGTTAAAGGGACAGTATAATTTTTACTGTGTCCACTTTATCTAAAGGATTGAGGCTGTTTGTGTGTTACTTCATCCTTTGTGACATAAGGATGGTACCAAGACACAAAGAAATAAGTTCCTTTGGTACTTAAAGTGACAGTAACGTTTGTTCTGTGTATTTTATAATAGATGCTTTTCAGCTGTTTTGTTTGTTGGTTCATCCTTTGTAACTGAGGGTGCAACAAATACTCTCAAAAATAGAGAAATATGAAATTTGAGGGGCTCCTTATGACACTATGTTCATCAAGGGTTGCTATTGCAGCCGGCAGTTTGCTTTGGCACAGTTACATGTGCAGCTGCTTATTGGTGTTATCCTCTGAAAGGGTCTCTTAAGTCTGAGACTTCTTTAAAAAAAAAAAAACATTTCAGTCAGCTGATTCATTTTTTACTGACGCTTCCCTGCAACTTACCAAATTGGAGTCTAAGTGTTCAGGGTTTTCCATCTTAGCATGCAGCACCCTTTTTGATTGAAATCTGGGTCTGAGAATGGTTTTCTTCCAAGCCTAGTTTTTTGGCTACCCTTTACAAGGGGGAAGGCCTTGTTCAAACCTGACTTGAAGGCAATTTTTTCTGGCTTCTCGGGGTCATCTCCTCCCTCAGGATAAGAGATCCAATCAAGGAGGTTGACAGAGTACCTTTTGTTCCTTTTGGAATCCAAGTCTAGACTGGTGTCCCAACTGGTTTTGGTGATAGGTTAAACTATCCAGGTGACCTGCTTAAGTTACCAAGTCAGCATATAGGGTTGGCCCCCAATCCGGGTTCGGATCTAGCAGGGGGCAGATTATCTTTCTTTATCCAGGCTGGATGAGAAATGTTCAGGATCCCTGGTTAATTGATATTGTTTCTCAGGGATACTAATTGGAATTCCAAAATTCTTCCCACAGAGGAAGGTTTTTTCTTTCAAAAATTATCTGTAGACCGGATAAAAGAAGAAGTGTTCTTACACTGTGTTTTAATCCTCTATCCTTTTCCAATCCAATCCTCAAATCTGTTGTAGTCCCCAAAAAAGAGGGAATTTTCAGACCTATTTTAGATCTCAAGAGTCTAATCAGGTTTCTCAGATTTCCATCTTTCAGGATGGAAAATATTCGTTCCATTTTCCATTGATCCAGGAGGGTCTATTTATGGTGACAGTGGGTTTAAAGGATGCATACCTTCCTGTTCCCATCCACTGTGTTCTTTTAAAATTCCTGAGAGTAACAGGTCGGCTAAACTTTGTAGCAACCCATGGGTTGTAGGTTTAATCCTCAATGGGATTCATTCAGTCTTTCATCTTTCTGAGACCGATAAAATGAGACACTTATAGGTGATTAGCCGCGCTTTACCAGTACCCAATTCATGCATGCATAAAGTGCACCTCTCTTGTGCGATATTTTTTTTTTTCTGTTCATGGACTACCACCTTTGGTTTGTGGTTTTTCCTTGGGTCTATCGACCACGCACAGAATCTTCACAAGGGATTCTGGGATCTTTACGGATGGTTATAAGGCCACGGGACATTGCAGTGGCTCCTTATCTGGATGATATACTGCTAGCAAGGTCCTATACCACAATTGTGCTTTCCTTCCTAAGAACCCACGGGTGGAAGGTAAACCTGGAACATGTTTTTTCCTGGAAATTGTATTCACTTTATTTTGTGAAGATCTTTCTGAAGGTCAGAAAGTTAAGAATTCTGAATACGTGTCGAGTCATTCCGTCCAGTCCTCGTCCGTCAGTAGCTCAGAACATGGAGGTAATAGGTTGGATGGTGGCAACGATGGCCATTGTACCATCTGTACGGTTTCGTCGAAGACCTCTGCAAGGAGCATGCTCAGGCAGTGGAATGGAGATTAATGTGTCTCCATAGCTCTGGGTTTAGTGCACTGGTCTTGTAAACCAGGGGTCATGAGTTCAGATCTCACTGAGTCCTTGTTTTAAATGTCTCCATCGGATCTGTCTTCTTCTTATTTCTAGATCTACAGACTAGGGAGTCTATTCTATGGTGGTTGTTACTGGCTCTTCTGTCCCAGGGGACATGCTTCCACAGACCCTCAGGGGTAATAGTGACAACGGGTTCCAGTCTATTAGGTTGGGGAGCTGTTTGGTACTCCCTAAGGGTTCAGGGTGTGTGGACTCTGACGGGGGCTCTACTACCCATCACTATCCTGGAGTTGTGAGCTCTTTTCAATGCATTTCAGGCTTAGGCTCCATTGGCTTCCATCTGGTTCTCCAAATGGCAGTCGGGCAGAATTTTGACTGTAGCTTGTATAAATAATCAGGGAGGAACAGGGGTTCCTTAGTGATGACATGAGAAGTCAAGATCATTCAGTGGGCGGAAGGCTCACTCTTGTTATCTGTCGACAATCCATATCCCAGGTGGGGAAAACTGGGAGGCGGATTTTTTTTGAGCAGTCAGACGTTTCATTCAGGGAATGGAAATTCCACCCGGAGGAATTTGCCAACCTGATTCTCAGAGGGGACAGGCCGGATCTGGATCTTATGGTCTCTCGCTAGATGCCTTGACAGAGTCTTGGTCGTTTAACCTAGCCTATGTGTTCACTCCATTTGCTCTACTTCCCCGGGTAATATCTCTATAGTGATTCTCATCACTCCTGCGTGACCTCGCAGGACTTGGTATGCTGATTTGGTGGGCATGTCATCTCTGCCACTGTGGAAGTTTCCATTGAGGCAGGATCTTCTCATTCAGGGACCCTTCCATCGTCCGAATTCTCATTTCTCTGCAGCTGCCTGCTTGGAGTTTGAACGCTTGATTTTATCTAAGCGAAGGTTCTCTGATTCGGTCATTGATACCTTGATCCAGGCTCGTAAGCCTGTTACTAGAAAGATTTACCATAAGATATGATGTAAATATCTTTATTGGTGCTAATCCAAGGGCTACTCATGGAGTAAGATTAGGATTTCTAGGATTTTATCTTTTCTCCAAGAAGGATTGGAGAAAGGGTTATCAGCAAGTTCCTTAAAGGGACAGATTTCTGCTTTATCTATTTTGCTACACAAACGTCTGGCAGATATTCCGGATGTTCAATCCTTTTGTCAGGCTCTGACTAGAATCAGGCCTGTGTTTAGACCTATTGCTCCTCCTTGGAGTTTGAATTTAGTTCTTAAGGTTCTTCAAGGGTTTCCGTTTGAACCTATGCATTCCATAGATATTAAATTGTTATCTTGGAAAGTTTTACTTTTGGTTGCTATTTCTTCTGCTCGCAGAATTTCTGAGCTTTCAGCATTACAATGTGATTCTCCTTACATTATTTTTCATTCCGATAAGGTAGTGTTACGTACCAATCCTGGTTTTCTTCCTAAGGTTGTTTCCAACAAAAATGTTAATCAGGAAATTATTGTTCCTTCATTGTGTCCTAATCCTTCTCTAAGGAGAGTCTGTTACATAACTTGGACGTGGTCCATGCCCTGAAGTTTTTACTTGCAGACGACTAAAGGATTTCGTCAATCCTCTTCATTATTTGTTGTTTTTTCTGGAAAACGTAGGGGCCAGAAAACTACGGCTACCTCTCTTTCTTTTTGGCTGGAGAGTATCATCCGTTTTGCATATGAGACTGCTGGCCAGCAGCCTCCTGATAGAATTATGGCTCATTCTACTAGTGCTGTGGCTTCCTCATGGGCATTTAAAAATGATGCTTCTGTTGAACAGATTTGCAAGGCTGCAACTTGGTTGTCTCTTCATACTTTTTCCAAATTTTACAAATTTAATGCTGTTGCCTCGTCCGATGCTGTTTTTGGGAGAAAGGTTCTTCAAGCCGTGGTGCCTTCCGTTTAGGTACCTGTCTTGTCCCTCCCTTTCATCTGTGTCCTATAGCTTTGGTATTGTATCCCATAAGTAAGGATGAAATCCGTGGACTCGTCATATCTTATAAAAGAAAAGGAAATTTATACTTACCTGATAAATTTATTTCTTTTACAATATGATGAGTCCACGGCCCACCCTGTCATTTTCAGGTCTTTATTTTTGTTAAACTTCAGTCACCTCTGCACCTTGGCTTTTCCTTTCTCTTCCTAACTTCGGTCAAATGACTGGAGTGGGAGGGAAGGGAGGAGCTATATATACAGCTCTGCTGTGGTGCTCTTTGCCTCCTCCTGCTGACCAGGAGGCGATATCCCATAAGAAAGGATGAAATCCGTGGACTCGTCATATTGTAAAAGAAATAAATTTATCAGGTAAGCATAAATTTCCATTTTATGATTCAGATGGAACATAGTTTCTTTCATGTAATTGGCAAAAGTCCATGAGCTAGTGACGTATGGGATATACAATCCTACCAGGAGGGGCAAAGTTTCCCAAACCTCAAAATACATATAAATACACCCCTCACCACACCCACAATTCAGTTTTACAAACTTTGCCTCCTATGGAGGTGGTGAAGTAAGTTTGTGCTAAGATTTCTACGTTGATATGTGCTTCTCAGCATTGTTGAAGCCCGATTCCTCTCAGAGTACAGCGAATGTCAGAGGGACGCGAAGGGAGTATCACTTATTGAATACGATGATTTCCCTAACGGGGGTCTATTTCATAGGTTCTCTGTTATCGGTTGTAGAGATTCATCTCCTACCTCCCTTTTAAGATCGACGATATACTCTCATTTTACCATTACCTCTGCTGATAACTGTTTCAGTACTGGTTTGGTTATCTGCTATATGTGGATGGGTGTCTTTTTGGTAAGTATGTTTTTTATCTCTTAAGACACCTCAGCTATGGTTGGGCACTTTATGCATTTATATAACGTTCTAAATATATGTATTGTACTTATATTTGCCTTGAGTCAGGTTCATGTATTTCCTTCTGCAGACTGTCAGTTTCATATTTGGGGAAAATAAACATTTTTTAAGAAATTTTTTTCTTACCTGGGGTTTAGTCTTTTTTTTCAATTGACTACTTGTTGCAAGTGCGGGCGGTATTAGGCCCGCGGGTGCGCCAAATTCGTCATTTCCGGTGTCAGAATTGACGCAGAAGCCTTACACACGGTTGCGTCATTGGTGATGCGAGTGTGTCATTTCCGGTTATTATTGGCGCCAAAAAAGTTTCAGTTACGTTGTGCGTCATACTTGGCGCCAAACTTTTTCATTATTTCAATACCCCATTGATGTTTGCCTCTTGCCTTTTTTTTTCTATCAGAAGGCTATGATATTTGCATTTTTTCCGATTCCTGAAACTGTCATATAAGGAAATCGATAATGTTTATATGTTGTTTTTTCTTTTACATTTTGCAAGATGTCTCAATCTGATCCTGCCTCAGAAGTTTCTGCTGGAACATTGCTGCCTGACATCGGTTCTACCAAAGCTAAGTGCATTTGTTGTAAAATTGTGGAAATTATTTCGCCGAATGTCATTTGTAATAGTTGTCATGATAAACTTTTACATGCAGATAGTGTGTCCATCAGTAATAGTACATTGCCAGTTGCAGTTCCTTCAACTTCTAATGTACATGATATACCTGTGAATTTTAAAGAATTTGTTTCTGATTCTATTTTGAAGGCTTTGTCTGCTTTTACACCTTCTAGTAAACGTAAAAGGTCTTTTAAAACTTCTCATTCAGTTGATGAAATTTCAAATGACCAACAACATAATTTATCCTCCTCTGATGAGGATCCATCTGATACAGAAGATCCTTCCTCAGATATTGACACTGACAAATCTACTTATTTATTTCAAATAGAGTATATGCGTTCTTTATTAAAAGAAGTGTTAATTACTTTGGATATTGAGGTAACCAGTCCTCTTGACGTTCAGTCTAATAAACGTTTAAATGCTGTTTTTAAACCTCCTGTAGTTTCTCCAGGGGGTTTTCCTATTCCTGAGGCTATTTCTGATATGATTTCTAAGGAATGGAATAAGCCAGGTACTTCTTTTATTCCTTTTCAAGGTTTAAAAAAATGTATCCTTTACCAGCAAAGTCTATAGAGTTTTGGGAAAAAATCCCCAAAGTTGATGGGGCTATTTCTACTCTTGCTAAACGTACCACTATTCTTCTAGAAGATAGTACTTCCTTTTAGATAGGAAGCTTGAATCTTATCTAAGGAAGGCCTATTTATATTCAGGTCATCTTCTTAGACCTGCAATTTCTTTGGCTGATGTTGCGGCTGCATCAACTTTCTGGTTGGAGAATTTAGTGCAACAAGAATTGGATTCTGACATATCTAGCATTATTCGCTTACTGCAACATGCTAATCATTTTATTTGTGATGCCATTTTTTATATTATCAAAACTGATGTTAGATCCATGTCTTTAGCTATATTAGCTAGAAGAGCTTTGTGGCTTAAATCTTGGAATACTGATATGACATCTACATCTAGATTACTATCTCTTTCTTTCCAAGGTAATAATTTATTTGGTTCTCAGTTGGATTTTATTATTTCAACTGTCACTGGGGGAAAAGGAGTTTTTCTGCCTCAGGATAAAAAACCTAAGGTTAAATCTAAGGCTAACCGTTTTTCGTTCCTTTCGTCAAAATAAGGAACAAAAACGTAATCCTCCCCCCAAGGAATCTGTTTCCAATTGGAAGCCTTCCTCAAATTGGAATAAATCCAAGCCATTTAGATAACCAAAGCCAGCCCCTAAGTCTGCATGAAGGTGCGGCCCTCATTCCAGCTCAGTTGGTAGGGGGCAGATTAAGTTTTTTTTAAGGATATTTGGATAAATTCAGTCCAAAATCAATGGATTCAGAGCATTGTCTCTCAAGGGTATCGAATAGGATTCAGAGTAAGACCTCCTGTGAGAAGATTTTTTCTCTCACGTATCCCAGCAAATCCAGTAAAAGCTCAGGCTTTCATGAAGTGTGTTTCAGACATGGAGTCTTCAGGGGTAATCATGCCAGTTCCTTTTCAGGAACAAGGTTTGGGGTTTTATTCAAATATTTTCATTGTCCCAAAGAAGAAAAATTTATTCAGACCAGTTCTGGATCTGAAAATTTTGAATCGTTATGTAAGAGTACCAACTTTCAAGATGGTGACTATAAGGACTATTCTGCCTTTTGTTCAGCAAGGACATTATATGTCCACAATAGACTTGCAGGATGCATACCTTCATATTCCGATTCATCCAGATCATTATTAGTTTCTGAGATTCTCTTTTCTAGGCAAGCATTTCCAATTTGTTGCTTTTCCATTTGGCCTAGCAACAGCTCCAAGAATCTTTTCAAAGGTTCTAGGGGCCCTACTATCTGTAATCAGAGAACAGGGTATTGCGGTGTTTCCTTATTTGGACGATATCTTGGTACTGGCTCAGCCTTTACGTTCTGCAGAATCTCACATGAATCAACTAGTGTTGTTTCTTCGGAAACATGGTTGGAGGATCAATTTACCACAAAGTTTCTTGATTCCTCAGACAAGGGTCACCTTTTTAGGCTTCCAGATAGATTCAGTGTCCATGACTCTGTCTCTAACAGACAAGAGACGTTTAAAATTGGTTGCAGCCTGCCGGCACCTTCAGTCTCAGTCATTCCCTTCAGTGTCTATGGGCATGGAAGTTTTAGGTCTCATTACTACAGCATCGGACACAATCCCCTTTGCTCGTTTTCACATGAGACCTTTAAAGCTTTGTATGCTGAACCAATGGTGCAGGGATTATACAAAGATATCACAATTAATATCCTTAAATTCCTATGTACGACACTTTCTGATGTGGTGGATAGATCACCATCGTTTAGTTCAAGGGGCCTCTTTTTTTCGGTCAACCTGGACTGTGATCACAACAGATGCAAGTCTTTCAGGTTGGGGAGCTGTTTGGGGATCTCTGACAGCACAAGGGGTTTGGAAATCTCAAGAGACGAGATTACCAATAAATATTTTAGAACTCCGTGCAATTCTCAGAGCTCTTCATTTTTGGCCTCTGTTAAAGAGAGAACCGTTCATTTGTTTTCAGACAGACAATATCACAACAGTGGCATATGTCAATCATCAGGGTGGGACTCACAGTCCCCAAGCTATGAAAGAAGTATCTCGGATACTTGTTTGGGTGGAATCCAACTCCTGTCTAATCTCTGCGGTGCATATCCCAGGTGTAGACAATTGGGAGGCGGATTATCTCAGCCGTCAGACTTTACATCCAGGGGAGTGGTCTCTCCATCCAGATGTGTTTTCTCAGATTGTTCAGATGTCGGGTCTTCCAGAAATAGATCTGATATCTTTCCATCTAAACAAGAAACTTCCCAGGTACTTGTCCAGGTCCAGGGCTATTCAGGCGGAGTCGTAATTGCGTTAGCAGTTCCTTGGTTTTACCAACCTGCTTATATCTTCCTGCCTCTAGTTCTTCTTCCAAGAGTGATCTCCAAGATCATCATGGAACAATCATTTGTGTTTCTGGTAGCACCAGCATGGCCTCACAGGTTCTGGTATGCGTATCTTGTTTAGATGTCCAGTTGCCAACCTTGGCCACTTCCTTTCAGACCAGAACTCAAGGACCATTTTTCCATCAGTATCTCAAATCATTAAATTTGAAGGTATGGAAATTGAACGCTTAGTGCTTTGTCATAGAGGTTTTTCTGACTCAGTGATGATGTCAGGATTTCACCTGTTCTATACTCCGCCCACTTCCCCTATAAATCCTGTCATTCAAGTTCAGACAGGTGCTTAGTATTTTGGATCACAGACCAGTTTTGCCTGACCTCTCAGCAACTGCTGACATCCAGCTCTCTTTTCTACAAGCCAATATCTCGAAGTTAACTTAAAGGAGGGTTTTCCTTTCTCCACTATCCACCACCAATTCTGCTACAGCTTTACAGGCTTTCTTATCCACTCCGTGTCAGGAATTAAGAACTGTTACCATTACGCTGACACCAACGCTGCCTCCAGCAAGGATTAAAAGCTACAGCTCTGTGAAAAGGATTTATTACAACTAATCCACTTACTCTCCTTACCGCTGCTGTGGAATTGTATCAGAAAGTTGTTTGTATCGGATCGAGTGATCTAGCCGCTCCACGGCGTATGAACACCCCCCCTGTGACGTAACAGGTAACGGGTCTCCGGTGTCTCTCCCTCTCAGTACTCGCAGCACAAGCGCGCTCACTGCGCTGTATACCTCAGGGTTGAACTTTGACTAATTCTAATAAGAGAGTCTCCTCTGTTTTGTAGTTGCTGCTTCCCTGTTCAGTATAACGCTCTCTCCTGTGAAGTAACAGGTTAAGGAATTTAAAGGGACATTCTTTGCACTTCAGATTCATATTTAGGGATTTAGTTTAGTATAGTTGTTTCTTTTTTGTTTCTTTATTGACCTCAATATCTTCTCCCTCTGTTTGATTTACTACTTAGGGAACAAGGAGGCAAGTAATATATTAATTCATGTTATATTCACCGCTGTTACTTTGAAGTTAGTTTCAGCCTGAATACATTGTGATACATTCACTATATAATTTCAGTTCCGCAACTGAGAATCCTTTACATTTACACAAGGTCTGTCATTTGGAAGCCACAGATCTTACAGATTGATACTATGTTACAGGTTCGTAAATCTGTTTCTAGGAAGATTTATTATCGAGTTTGGAAGACTTATATTTCATGGCGTTCTTCTCATAAATTCTCCTGGCATTCTTTTAGAATTCCTAGAATGTTACAGTTCCTTCAGGATGGTTTGGATAAAGGTTTGTCTGCAAGTTTCTTGAAGGGACAAATTTCTGCTCTTTCTGTTTTATTTCACAGAAAGATTGCTAAGCTTCCTGATATTCACTGTTTTGTGCAGGCTTTGGTCCATATCAAGCCTGTCATTAAATCAATCTCTCCTCCTTGGAGTCTTAATTTGGTTTTGAAGGATTTTACAGGCTCCTCCTTTTGAGCCTATGCATTCTTTGGATATTAAACTACTTTCTTGTAAAGTGTTGTACCTTTTGGCTATCTCTTCTGCTAGAAGAGTTTCCGAATTATCTGCTCTTTCTTGTGAGTCTTCTTTTCTGATTTTTCATCAGGATAAGGCAGTTTTGCGGACTTCATTTAAGTTGTTACCTTAAGTTGTGAATTCTAACAACATTAATAGGGAAATTGTTGTTCCCTCTTTGTGTCCTAATCCTAAGAATTCTTTGGAGAGATCCTTATAGTCTCTGGATGTTGTAAGAGCTTTGAAATATTATGTTGAAGCTACTAAAGATTTTAGGAAGACTTATAGTCTATTTGTTGTCTCTTCTGGTCCTAGGAAAGGTCAGAAAGCTTCTGCCATTTCCTTGGCATCCTGGTTAAAGATTTTGATTCATCAGGCTTATTTGGAGTCGGTTCAGGCCCCACCTCATAGAATCACAACTCATTCTACTAGATCATTTTCCATTTCATGGGCTTTTAAGAATGAAGCTTCAGTTGCAAAGCAGCAACTTGGTCTTCTTTGCATACATTTACTAAATTCTACCGTTTTGAAGTATTTGCCTCTTCAGAAGCAGTTTTTGGTAGAAAAGTTCTTCAGGCAGCTGTTTCAGTTTGATTCCTCTGATTATGTTTTAAGTTTTTTCTTTTCAATTATGAGAAAAACTTATTATTTTGGATGTGGATTACATTTTTTCAGCAGAAAATGACTGTTCTTATTTTTACCCCTCCCTCTTTAGTGATTCTTTTCCAGAATAGATTCTACCTTTAATGCCAGGGAACTAAGTCGCCGCCACATGCGGCAACATTTTTGTGAATGTCTTTGAGGAGAGGTTTGTATACATTCATGAACTATTTTTACAGAATGGAATTTGTTGGTTTCGCTATATAGGCAATTTTTTTGGCGTATGGAGGGGCGACATTGACTCACTCACAAATTGTGTACATGATTTGAATATAAGTACTAGACATATTGAATTTAAACTGACATACAGTGAGGAATGTATTGATTTTCTTGACAAACAGTTATCAAGAAATGTAGAAACTTGGAAGTTGATCTCTATAGGAAGGAGAGTGATAGGAATAACCTATTAAGGTATGAAAGCACTCATCCACCATCTTTAGTTAAGAGCCTTCCTAAGAGTCGATTGCTTAGAGTAAAGAAAATAGTATCTGATAGAGAGGTAGCAACTAAACGAATTAAGGAGGTTAAGGAGATAACTAGAGAGTCAATACTGGACAGGAATAAAAAAATTCAAAATAGAATGTATGATTTTTGTGTCACAATATAACCCTTTAAGTAAGAAAAAATGAAAATTATCCACAAACATTGGGATGTTTTGATGAATCTGAATCACATGTAAAAGAATTTGGTGAAGTACCCATGTCTGCCTACAAAAGGAGCAAAAACACAAGAGATGTTATTGTAAGGGCTGATATTGGCCCTGGAAAGGAATGTAGGCAGACATGCCTCTGTAAACCAAAAGTCGGTTGTTTCCCTTGTTTAGGATGCTGTAACTGTAATGATATCATCAAAGAGGAATCTTTTTTTCATCCACAAACTGGTAGAACATTTTAGATTTGAATGTTCTTATATTTGCAATACAGATTTTGCTATATATTTGTTTAAATGTCCTTGTTCTAAAATTTATATTGGGGAATCTACCCGTAGAATAAGAGAGAGGATTAGTGAACATAAGTATAATATTCAGAGTAAAGACATCTCTACACCTGTTGCTAATCATTTTATGGAGGCTGGACATATATCACAACTTAGAGTCCAAATAATTGATCATACTAAGAGACCAAGGAGAGGTTGAGATAGAGTTAAATTGCTTAAAAGCAGTTAGGAATGAATAAGGAAATAGATTTTAATTTTTAAGTGAAATATGTTTTGCCCCTTTGTATTGTATATCGAGTAATGTTATAAATTAAGAGAACACTAGAGGGAGCTCTGTATATATGCAGATTAATACAGGAATGCAAGAGTTACTTACTTACTTGAGTTCAGTATTTGCTCCACCCATATTGGGTTTAAAAGGTGTGTTGTTTGTATCTTATGTATGCAACATGATTAAGGTTGATAAGACCGAAACTTTGTGCTGATGTCTTTGGTTGTGAATTTAGGTGCTGCTGTTTGGACTTTTCTTGATTCTATTGGGGTACAAAACCCACATATTAGAGCATAAAGCTAAGAAATGTGCTCTATACCAAACAAACAGTACGGATCTAGACATGAGCTTAACAGTTCCAATTAATCATACTTCAGGAGGTGCGGTAGATAGACTAATAGAGAGGCACAGTAATTGTATGGATTGATGTCTCAGGACTGACCCTTCCCAGTCATATCGTACACACTCAATACCTCTCCGGTGACCAGTCTTCTACTGATCGCTGAAGGGTGGAGCACTTGTACTGCTGGTCTAATGGGATACCTTTCCGGTTGGTAGCGTGTTTCCTGTTGAAGTCCGCCTCAGACTGAGGCCGCTGTGATTCGTCCTGTCATCACTTTGTGTCTAGTGTGCGCCTTTACCTCTCTGCAACTGGCTCCTGCCCATGCGATCCACAAATCACCAATGATGATAGAGATTAGCCCCAATGGAAAAACGGTGCCCCGGCTCAAGGGGTAATCATAGGATACAGAATTGAAGAGAAAAAGCCTGCGCTGCTTTAAAGTTGAAAAATATAAAGCATAAACAGAACTGGATACATCTGACATGTTTCGGCTAGAACGCCTTAATCATAGATGTATCCTATGTTAAAACACACACCTATTTAAAAAATAAATCATTATGCTATTGGTCATTCATATATCATGTGACAGTGATTAATTTAACATTAAGGTGGTATACTACAAACTTCCTTTGCTGAACTGATAAGACACAACAAATGTAAAAATTTGCGTTTTTCCATTTTTCTAATTGGCTCAGTAAGGATACCTTGAGAGTCATTTGTGAACTGTAGTATGTAACTATTATAGCAGATTTGTACATTTGTTATGTCCTATCAGTTCAGCAAAGGAAGTTTGTAGTATACCACCTTAATGTTTAAATTAATCACTGTCACATGATATATGAATGACCAATAGCATAACAATTTATTTTTTAAATAGGTGTGTGTTTTAACATAGGATACATCTATGATTAAGGCCTTCTAGCCGAAACATGTCAGATGTAACCAGTTCTGTTTATGCTTTTATCCAGTGATCAATAAACCTTTTGGTTTTATATATTTTTCAACTTTGAAGCAGTACAGGCTTTTTCTCTTCAATTTTGTACCCTGAGTACAGAACCCCTCAGCGTGCACCTTACGCAGGATTGGTCACCTTTTCCTTTGTTCTACTGTTTTAAAGTAGGCCAGAAAAATGGTTTATCCTTTAGTAATTGATTTTCCACACCATTTTTATCACATACTATAGTATTCATATGTTTTTTGGATTTACTTAAAGGGGCATTAACACTAACGGCTAGATTTAGAGTTTTGTCGGTAAAAAGCTGCGTAGCTAACGCTGCTTTTTTTGCCAATGCACCCTTCCAACAACGCTGGTATTTAGAGTTGTCTGAGGGGCTGCGTTAGGCTCAAAAAAGGGAGCGTTGAGCCACACTTAGCTCCACTTCAACCCTCAATACCAGCGTTGCTTACGGTAGCGGTAAGCTGGCAAAATGTGCTCGTGCACAATATCCCCATAGGAAACAATGGGGCATTTTGGGCTGAAAATAAACACCTGCAAAAAAGCAGCGTTCGGCTCCTAACGCAGCCCCATTGTTTCCTATGGGGAAACACTGTCTAAGTCTGCACCTAACACCCTAACATGTACCCCGAGTCTAAACACCCCTAACCTTACACTTATTAACCTCGAATCTGCTGCCCCCACTATCGCTGACACCTGCAATATACTATTAACCCCTAATCTGCCGCTCCGTACACCGCCGCAACCTACATTATACTTATGAACCCCTAATCTGCTGCCCCTAACACCGCCGACCCCTATATTATATTTATTAACCCCTAATTTGCCCCCCCAACGTCGCCGCTACCTACCTACACTTATTAACTCCTAATCTGCCGACCGGACCTCGCCGCCACTATAATAAATGTATTAACCCCTAAACCGCCGCACTCCCTCCTCGCAAACACTAGAATAAATAGTATTAACCCCTAATCTGCCCTCCCTAACATCGCCGCCACCTGCCTACAATTATTAACCCCTAATCTCCTGCCCGCACCGTCGCCACTACTATAATAAAGTTATTAACCCCTAAACCTAACTCTAACCCTAACCCTAACACCCCCCTAACATAAATATAATTTATATTAAACAAAATAATATTCCTAAAATTAACTAAATTATTCCTATTTAAAATTAAATACTTACCTATAAAATAAACCCTAATATAGCTACTATGCAATGAATTATTACATTGTAGCTATTTTAGGATTTATATTTATTTTACAGGCAACTTTGTATTTATTTTAACTAGGTACAATAGCTATTAAATAGTTAATAACTATTTAATAGCTACCTAGTTAAAATAAATACAAAATTACCTGTAAAATAAATCCTAACCTAAGTTACAATTAAACCTAACACTACACTATCATTAAATTAATTAAATAAATTACCTACAATTACCTAAAATAAAATACAATAAAATAAACTATTCTATAATACAAAAAAAAACAACACTAAATTACAAAAAATAAAAAAGAATTACAAGCAGTTTAAACTAATTACACCTAATCTAAACCCCCTAATAAAATAAAAAAGCCCCCTAAAATAAAAAATTCCCTACCCTATTCTAAAATACAAAAGTAATCAGCTCTTTTTACCAGCCCTTAAAAGGGCTTTTTGCGGGGCATTGCCCCAAAGTAATCAGCTCTTTTGCATGAAAATAAAAATACAATACCCCCCCCAACATTACAACCCACCACCCACATACCTCTACTCTAACCCACCCAAACCCCCCTTAAAAAAACCTATCACTAACCCCCTGAAGATCTCCCTACCTTGAGTCGTCTTCACCCAGCCGAACTGAATTCTTCATCCAAAGGAGCAAGAAGATGTCCTCCATCCGGTAGAAGTCTTGATCCAAGCGGCAAAGAAGAAGTCCTCCATCTGGGCAAAGTCTTGATCCAAGCCGCAAAAAAGAGGTCTTCCATCTGGACGATGTCTTCTTCCAAGCGGCATCTTCTATCTTCTTTCTTTCGGATCCATCTTCATCCCGCCGACGCGGAACATCCTCCTTCCCCGACGGACTAACGACGAATGAAGGTTCCTTTAAGGGACGTCATTCAAAATGGCGTCCCTTCAATTCCGCATCAGCCAATAGAATGCAAGTTCAATACGATTGGCTGAGTGGATCAGCCAATCGGATTGAACTTCAATCTGATTGGCTGATTGCATCAGCCAATCAGATTTTTTCTACCTTAATTCCGATTGGCTGATAGAATTCTATCAGCCAATCGGAATTGAAGGGACGCCATCTTGGATGACGTCCCTTAAAGGAACCTTCATTCGTCGTTAGTCCGTCGGGGAAGGAGGATGTTCAGTGTCAGCGGGATGAAGATGGATCCGGAAGAAAGAAGGTAGAAGATGCCGCTTGGAAGAAGACATTGCCCGGATGGAAGACCTCTTCTTTGCCGCTTGGATCAAGACTTCGCCCGGATGGAGGACATCTTCTTGCTCCGCTTGGATGAAGAATTCGGCTCGGCTGGGTGAAGACGACTCAAGGTAGGGAGATCTTCAGGGGGTTAGTGATAGTTTTTTTTAAGGGGGGTTTGGGTGGGTTAGAGTAGGGGTATGTGGGTGATGGGTTGTAATGTTGGGGGAGTATTGTATTTTTATTTTTATGCAAAAGAGCTGATTACTTTGGGGCAAGGCCCTGCAAAAAGCCCTTTTAAGGGCTTGCAAAAGAGCTGATTACTTTTGTATTTTAGAACAGGGTAGGGAATTTTTTATTTTGGGGGGCTTTTTTATTTTATTAGGGGGTTTAGATTAGGTGTAATTAGTTTAAACTACTTGTAATTCTTTTTTATTTTTTGTAATTTAGTGGGGGTTTTTTGTATTATAGAATAGTTTATTTTATTGTATTTTATTTTAGGTAATTGTAGGTAATTTATTTAATTAATTTAATGATAGTGTAGTGTTAGGTTTAATTATAACTTAGGTTAGAATTTATTTTACAGATAATTTTGTATTTATTTTAACTAGGTAGCTATTAAATAGTTATTAACTATTTAATAGCTATTATACCTAGTTAAAATAAATACAAAGTTGCCTGTAAAATAAATATAAATCCTAAAATAGATACAATGTAATTATTAATTATATTGTAGCTATATTAGGGTTTATTTGATAGGTAAGTATTTAATTTTAAATAGGAATAATTTAGTTAATTATAGGAATATTATTTTGTTTAATATAAATTCTATTTATGTTAGGGGGGTGTTAGGGTTAGGGTTAGAGTTAGGTTTAGGTGTTAATAACTTTATTATAGTAGTGGCGACGGTGCGGGTGGGAGATTAGGGGTTAATAATTGTAGATAGGTGGCGGCGATGTTAGGGAGGGCAGATTAGGGGTTAATACTATTTATTCTAGTGTTTGCGAGGCGGAAGTGTGGCGGTTTAGGGGTTAATACATTTATTATAGTGGCGGCGAGGTCCGGGGGGGGCAGATTAGGGGTTAATAAATATAATATAGGGGTCGGCGATGTTAGGGGCAGCAGATTAGGGGTTCATAGGGATAATGTAGGTGGCAGCGGTGTCCGGTCAGCAGATTAGGGGTTACATTTTTTTATTAGAGTAGCGGTGATGTGGGGGGGCCTCGGTTTAGGGGTACATAGGTAGTTTATTGGTGTTAGTTTACTTTAGAGCACAGTAGTTAAGAGCTTTAAATTCCGGCGTTAGCCCATAAAGCTCTTAACTACTAACTTTTTTTGGCGTTAGGAGTCTTGTCGGTAGAGGGTCTACCTCTCACTTCTCCCAAGACTCCAAATACCAGCGTTAGGCAGATCCCATTGAAAGATAGGATACACTATTGGCGTAAGGGGATCTGCGGTAGCCTGGTTCCTGGCTGACTCTAAATACCAGTGGGCGGTAAAAAGCAGCGTTAGGACCCCTTAACGCTGCTTTTGATGGCTAACGCCAAACTCTAAATCTAGGCGTAAATGAATGTTAGATAGAATAATGCATTCAAAGAAAAGATTAGTCTTATAACGCAGTTTCCTTTGCTGCTAGAATATTGACAAAATTAGTGTAAAGTTTTAGGCCTAGATTTGGAGTTTGGCGGTAGCCGTGAAAACCAGCGTTAGAGGCTCCTAACGCTGGTTTTAGGCTACCTCTGGTATTTGGAGTCACTCAAAAAAGGGTCTAACGCTCACTTTTCAGCCGCGACTTTTCCATACCGCAGATCCCCTTACGTCAATTGCGTATCCTATCTTTTCAATGGGATTTTTCTAACTCCGGTATTTAGAGTCGTGTCTGAAGTGAGCGTTAGAATTCTAACGACAAAACTCCAGCCGCAGAAAAAAGTCAGTAGTTAACAGCTTTCTGGGCTAACGCCGGTTCATAAAGCTCTTAACTACTGTACTCTAAAGTACACTAACACCCATAAACTACCTATGTACCCCTAAACCGAGGCCCCCCCCACATCGCCGCCACTCGATTTAATTTTTTTAACCCCTAATCTGCCGACCGCCACCTACGTTATCCTTATGTACCCCTAATCGGCTGCCCCTAACACCGCCGACCCCTATATTATATTTATTAACCCCTAACCTGCCCCCCACAACGTCGCAGCCAGCTACCTACAATAATTAACCCCTAATCTGCCGACTGCAAAGAGCCGCCACCTACATTATAATTATGTACCCCTAATCTGCTGCCCCTAACACCGCCGACCCCTATATTATATTTATTAACCCCTAATCTGCCCCCCACAACGTCGTCTCCACCTGCCTACACTTATTAACCCCAAATCTGCCGAGCGGACCGCACCGCTATCATAATAAAGTTATTAACCCCTAATCCGCCTCACTAACCCTATAATAAATAGTATTAACCCCTAATCTGCCCTCCCTAACATCGCCGACACCTAACTTCAAACATTAACCCCTAATCTGCCGACTGGAGCTCACCGCTATTCTAATAAATATATTAACCCCTAAAGCTAAGTCTAACCCTAACACTAACACCCCCCTAACTTAAATATAATTTAAATCTAACTAAATAAATTAACTCTTATTAAATAAATTATTCCTATTTAAAGCTAAATACTTACCTGTAAAATAAATCCTAATATAGCTACAATATAAATTATAATTATATTATAGCTATTTTAGGATTAATATTTATTTTACAGGTAACTTTGTATTTATTTTAACCAGGTACAATAGCTATTAAATAGTTAATAACTATTTAATAGCTGAAATAGTTAAAATAATTACAAAATTACCTGTAAAATAATTCCTAACCTAAGTTACAATTAAACCTAACACTATACTATCATTAAATTAATTAAATAAAATACCTACAATTACCTACAATTAAACCTAACACTACACTATCAATACATTAATTAAATACAATACCTAAAAATAACTACAATGAAATAAACTAACTAAAGTACAAAAAATAAAAAAGAACTAAGTTACAAAAAAAATAAAATATTTACAAACATAAGAAAAATCTTACAACAATTTTAAACTAATTACACCTACTCTAAGCCCCCTAATAAAATAACAAAGCCCCCCAAAATAAAAAAATGCCCTACCCTATTCTAAATTACTAAAGTTCAAAGCTCTTTTACCTTACCAGCCCTGAACAGGGCCCTTTGCGGGGCATGCCCCAAGAAGTTCAGCTCTTTTGCCTGTAAAAAAAAACATACAATACCCCCCCCAACATTACAACCCACCACCCACATACCCGTAATCTAACCCAAACCCCCCTTAAATAAACCTAACACTAAGCCCCTGAAGATCTCCCTACCTTGAGTCGTCTTCACCCAGCCGAGCCAAATTCTTCATCCAAGCGGAGCAAGAAGAGGTCATCCATCCGGTAGAAGTCTTCATCCAAGCGGGGCAGAAGAGGTCTTCCATCCGATTGAAGTCTTCATCCAAGAGGCATCTTCTATCGTCATCCATCTGGAGTGGAGCGGCAGCATCCTGAAGACCTCCGACGCGGAACATCCATCCTGGCCGACGACTGAACGACGAATGACGGTTCCTTTAAATGACGTCATCCAAGATGGCGTCCCTCGAATTCCAATTGGCTGATAGGATTCTATCAGCCAATCGGAATTAAGGTAGGAATATTCTGATTGGCTGATGGAATCAGAATCAAGTTCAATCCAATCGGCTGATCCAATCAGCCAATCAGATTGAGCTCGCATTCTATTGGCTGTTCCGATCAGCCAATAGAATGCAAGCTCAATCTGATTGGCTGATTCAATCAGCCAATCAGATTTTTCCTACCTTAATTCCGATTGGCTGATAGAATCCTATCAGCCAATCGGAATTCGAGGGACACAATCTTGGATGACGTCATTTAAAGGAACCGTCATTCGTCGTTCAGTCGTTGGCCAGGATGGATGTTCCACGTCGGAGGTCTTCAGGATGCTGCCGCTCCACTCCGGATGGATGACGATAGAAGATGCCTCTTGGATAAAGACTTCAATTGGATGGAAGACCTCTTCTGCCCCGCTTGGATGAAGACTTCTACCGGATGGATTACCTCTTCTTGCTCCGCTTGGATGAAGAATTTGGCTCGGCTGGGTGAAGACGACTTAGTGTTAGGTTTATTTAAGGGGGGTTTGGGTTAGATTAGGGGTATGTGGGTGGTGGGTTGTAATGTTGGGGGGGGGTATTGTATGTTTTTTTTTACAGGCAAAAGAGCTGAACTTCTTGGGGCATGCCCCGCAAAGGGCCCTGTTCAGGGCTGGTAAGGTAAAAGAGCTTTGAACTTTAGTAATTTAGAATAGGGTAGGGCATTTTTTTATTTTGGGGGGCTTTGTTATTTTATTAGGGGGCTTAGAGTAGGTGTAATTAGTTTAAAATTGTTGTAATATATTTCTAATGT
Source organism: Bombina bombina (assembly GCF_027579735.1). Taxonomy (NCBI): domain Eukaryota; kingdom Metazoa; phylum Chordata; class Amphibia; order Anura; family Bombinatoridae; genus Bombina; species Bombina bombina. Next base: position 798,561,857 of record NC_069500.1, on the reverse strand, counting down.
TTGTAAATATTTTTTTATTTTTTGTAACTTAGTTCTTTTTTATTTTTTGTACTTTAGTTAGTTTATTTCATTGTATTTATTTGTAGGAATTTTATTTAATTTATTTATTGATAGTGTAGTGTTAGGTTTAATTGTAGATAATTATAGGTATTTTATTTAATTAATTTATTGATAGTGTAGTGTTAGGTTTAATTGTAACTTAGGTTAGGATTTATTTTACAGGTATATTTGTAATTATTTTAACTATTTTAGCTATTAAATAGTTCTTAACTATTTAATAGCTATTGTACCTGGTTAAAATAATTACAAAGTTACCTGTAAAATAAATATTAATCCTAAAATAGCTATAATATAATTATAATTTATATTGTAGCTATATTAGGGTTTATTTTACAGGTAAATATTTAGCTTTAAATAGGAATAAGTTATTTAATAAGAGTTAATTAATTTTGTTAGATTAAAATTATATTTAACTTAGAGGGGTGTTAGTGTTAGGGTTAGACTTAGCTTTAGGGGTTAATACATTTATTAGAATAGCGGTGAGCTCCAGTCGGCAGATTAGGGGTTAATAATTGAAGTTAGGTGTCGGCAATGTTAGGGAGGGCAGATTAGGGGTTAATACTATTTATTATAGGGTTAGTGAGGCGGTTTAGGGGTTAATAACTTTATTATAATAGCGGTGCGGTCCGCTCGGCAGATTAGGGGTTAATAAGTGTAGGCAGGTGGAGGCGACGTTGAGGGGGGCAGATTAGGGGTTAATAAATATAATATAGGGGTCGGCGGTGTTAGGGGCAGCAGATTAGGGGTACATAGGGATAATGTAAGTAGCGGCGGTTTACGGAGCGGCAGATTAGGGGTTAATAATAATATGCAGGGGTCAGCGATAGCGGGGGGCGGCAGATTAGGGGTTAATAAGTGTAAGGTTAGGGGTGTTTAGACTCGGGGTACATGTTAAAGTGTTAGGTGCAGACGTAGGAAGTGTTTCCCCATAGCAAACAATGGGGCTGCGTTAGGAGTTGAACGCGGCTTTTTTGCAGGTGTTAGGTTTTTTTCAGCTCAAACAGCCCCATTGTTTCCTATGGGGGAATCGTGCACGAGCACGTTTTTGAGGCTGGCCGCGTCCGTAAGCAACTCTGGTATCGAGAGTTGCAGTTGCGTTAAATATGCTCTACGCTCCTTTTTTGGAGCCTAACGCTGACATTCTGTGGACTCTCAATACCAGAGTTATTTTTATGGTGCGGCCAGAAAAAAGCCAGCGTTAGCTACGCGGGTCCTTACCGACAAAACTCTAAATCTAGCCGTTAGTGTCTATAAAGCAATTTGCGCTGCCATGTTGTAACTTAGGTTATCTTCTCTGCTGTGGCCAACTAGGGACAGTTATAAATAGGTCGCTAGATTGTACAGCCAATGGCTACGTGGAATTTAACAGTGTTCCATTTTTAACAGGAACTGAAAAGCTCACAATTTTTATATACGATTTATAATTTTATATTAGCATGTCAAAGTGTTTAATGTCCCTTTAAAGAATGGCAACTTTAAAATGTCAAAATGCATTTAATTTATGATGCAAAGTACTGTAGCAAAAAATAATTACTTGTATGTCAATTTAAATACATGTCTCTCTGCACCAGGGCTGCCCTCAGCACCACTGAGCAGAAAACACACTTTTGTTAGTTGTCATCAAAAAAGGCGTTCCATATCTTATTAGATAATCAAGCATGTGTATTTGCACTAAACTGTGTAAATTTGATTAGTTTATAAATGTGTTATCTGTGTGAGTAATAACTATTTTTATTATGTAATATGTAACTCAGGATGTGATTAACATCTAACTTTAAGGTATTCTAATTAGCATAAATGTCATTGGGGTTGCAAGAACAGAAAATGCCCTATCCTGGAATTTTGTATCACATTTTTTTATGCCAATGAGACACAATTTTTTCAAATGATGTGCAGCTAATGTACAACAAGTAATGAACTTGTGCTGGACGTGTTCCCATATTATGTTGTCATTTTTTTTCCCACTTGCCCTCTGGTAAATTTTCTGCAGATGCCCATTAGTGTGATCTACTGCTACTAACCCTATTGCTACCACTAAGCAACCGGGAAGTTTGTAAGCAACCGGGAAACTTCAGTTATCAGCTGCTACTAAGCGGTCTAGGTGCAGTCACAGGGGTCTATTTATATATGTGGGGACAGACATGATCCGCTATAGCGAACCATGTCTGCTGCACATCACTAAATGCCGACAGCATACGCTGTTGGCATTTATCATTGCACCAGCAGTTGTTGTGAACTGCTGGTGCAATACTGCCCCCTGCCGATTCTTGGCCAATCAGGGGTGTCAATCAACCCGATCGTACATGATCGGGCGGATTGCTATATGCCGCCTCAGAGTTGGCGTATGAGTTTAGAAGCACAAGGGGAACAGGGGCCATTCGGCCCTTGATAAATAGACCCCATAGACTGGAATGTCTTTTCACTCTCATCTCATTTTTAATCTGCAGCATATACACAGTAGCTAACATCATTATTGTATGGAGTACTCTACATTAATTAAAGGACCACTCAATGCAGTAGAATTGCATAATTAAGTGCAATTAAGTGCAAAATAAAAAGACAATGCTATAACATCTATGCTAAATTTCAAATAAGCAGTAGATCTTTTTTCTGACAAATGTATATATTTCTCCAATTTTCCAGCACCCTGCATCATGTGACAGATAGCAGCCAATCACAAACTAGTAAATGTATACCCTGTGAGCTTGTGCACATGCTTAGTAGGATATTGTTCCCTAGAAAGTGTGAATATAAAAAGACTACGCAAAATTTGATAAATAGAAGCAAATTGGAAAGTGTCTTAAAACGTCATGCTCTATCTGAATGATAAAATTTTTATTTTGACTTAAAGGACCAGTACAGCAATAGCACTTAGTCTGGACTTCAAATGAGTAGTAGATTTGTTTCTGACAATTTCAAAGTTATTTCTGTTTCCACTCCCCTTGTATCATGTGACAGCCATCAGCCAATCACAAATGCATATACGTATATTCTGTGAATTCTTGCACATGCTCAGTAGGATCTGGTGACTCAAAAAGTGTAAATATACAAAGACTGTGCACATTTTGTTAATGGAAGTAAACTGGAAAGTTGTTTAAAATCGCTGCTCTCTCTGAATCATAGAAGTTCAATTTGATTTGAGTGTTCCTTTAAGTGTCCCTTTAACATTGGAATTGGAATAGAAAATTAAGAGTCTTAGTGGATCTGGGAGGATGAATGAATTGTCTATACTCAAGGAGGTAAAGAAACATTTGATTTGCCCATTAATGATATTACATTACATAAATTAAATTTATAAATTAATTAAATTATAAAAATATCAACATTACCTATTGTAGCAGAGAATATGACTATTCCCAAGACATTCATTTCTGTATTTGTCCCAGGAAGTGTTTTGTAGGTGACCTCTGGAGATGGAGTAATTTCTAAAACTACTTGATGATGAATTACAGGATTCTTAGCATCTGGCACTAAATAAACATAATTTACTGGTTTCCCATAAAGCTTTGGAACATTTTGGTTCTTCAAAACTGGAACAAGAATAGTTCTGTACTGTAAGACACACACAAAACAAATACAATTTTTTATATAACAATCACAACTTTCCCAAGTTAATTAACATTTAGATAACTATCGATTGTACATTATTATTTTTTTCTCCAAGTATTGTGTTGCTAACCTCAAAACTCCTCTTAAGAATTGAATGCCAGAGAAAGTGATAAGAAAGTCTAAATTATGAAGCTTGAAACCTGAAAATAGATGAATTGTATAGACCCATGGGTATCATATTACCTTTAAGAACATCTTATTGGACACGATTTTAGGGTATAGCAAACCTTTTTCAATTTTGGATCCATTAAAATCAGTATGTATATTGAACATAATTTTGGACTTGAAACTAAAATCCTCTTTTACTAAATGCCAGTCCATTGATTCATTATTCTGTCTCTTATTATCCTCCAGAATACCATTTGCTTTCTTATAAATTTCAGTAAATTAGTTTCTGCATGAATATACCATTCATGAAAATGGATAGCATAATATCATTATTACATAACATAAACAAAGTATAAAAGGTTAGAATGCTTTGCTGTTGAGTTATTATACTCAAACAACACTTTAAAATACAATGTGTTAGAGGAGAGGTGTGTGTGTGTGCAAACAAATGTGTTATGGAAAAATAAGAGACCAGGGGAAGAGTAGGTATTGGGTAAAAGAAAGACGCTTTGCATGTGAAGCAAAATTTGGAATTTTAGCTTTTTCATATTCATACTTCAAAGGACACTAAACATAAAGGGCTAGATAATGAGCAGAGAGCTAACAGTTATGCGCAAGCGATAAGGGGTTTATCATGGTCAGGTTATCCACTCATATTACAAGTTGAAAGTAAATGCAATTGCTTGAGCGCAAATGAAGTTAACGCTCGTCGGGTTAATGCGTCCTCAGAGCTTTGATTAACTTTTGAGAAACAAAAAAGTTTCATTACAACGTACAGTTACACTCATAATAACATGTTCATATATGTGTACTGTACATATGTATGTATATGTGTATATATGTATTTACAGACATATAAAACATAATTTATGTAAGAACTTACCTGATAAATTCATTTCTTTCATATTAACAAGAGTCCATGAGCTAGTGACGTATGGGATATACATTCCTACCAGGAGGGGCAAAGTTTCCCAAACCTTAAAATGCCTATAAATACACCCCTCACCACACCCACAAATCAGTTTAACGAATAGCCAAGAAGTGGGGTGATAAGAAAAAAAGTGCGAAGCATAAAAAATAAGGAATTGGAATAATTGTGCTTTATACAAAAAAATCATAACCACCACAAAAAAGGGTGGGCCTCATGGACTCTTGTTAATATGAAAGAAATGAATTTATCAGGTAAGTTCTTACATAAATTATGTTTTCTTTCATGTAATTAACAAGAGTCCATGAGCTAGTGACGTATGGGATAATGACTACCCAAGATGTGGATCTTTCCACACAAGAGTCACTAGAGAGGGAGGGATAAAATAAAGACAGCCAATTCCTGCTGAAAATAATCCACACCCAAAATAAAGTTTAACAAAAAACATAAGCAGAAGATTCAAACTGAAACCGCTGCCTGAAGAACTTTTCTACCAAAAACTGCTTCAGAAGAAGAAAAGACATCAAAATGGTAGAATTTAGTAAAAGTATGCAAAGAGGACCAAGTTGCTGCTTTGCAGATCTGGTCAACTGAAGCTTCATTCCTAAACGCCCAGGAAGTAGATACTGACCTAGTAGAATGAGCTGTAATTCTCTGAGGCGGAATTTTACCCGACTCAACATAGGCAAGATGAATTAAAGATTTCAACCAAGATGCCAAAGAAATGGCAGAAGCTTTCTGGCCTTTCCTAGAACCGGAAAAGATAACAAATAGACTAGAAGTCTTACGGAAAGATTTCGTAGCTTCAACATAATATTTCAAAGCTCTAACAACATCCAAAGAATGCAACGATTTCTCCTTAGAATTCTTAGGATTAGGACATAATGAAGGAACCACAATTTCTCTACTAATGTTGTTGGAATTCACAACTTTAGGTAAAAATTCAAAAGAAGTTCGCAACACCGCCTTATCCTGATGAAAAATCAGAAAAGGAGACTCACAAGAAAGAGCAGATAATTCAGAAACTCTTCTAGCAGAAGAGATGGCCAAAAGGAACAAAACTTTCCAAGAAAGTAATTTAATGTCCAATGAATGCATAGGTTCAAACGGAGGAGCTTGAAGAGCTCCCAGAACCAAATTCAAACTCCAAGGAGGAGAAATTGACTTAATGACAGGTTTTATACGAACCAAAGCTTGTACAAAACAATGAATATCAGGAAGAATAGCAAGCTTTCTGTGAAAAAGAACAGAAAGAGCGGAGATTTGTCCTTTCAAAGAACTTGCGGACAAACCCTTATCTAAACCATCCTGAAGAAACTGTAAAATTCTCGGTATTCTAAAAGAATGCCAAGAAAAATGATGAGAAAGACACCAAGAAATATAAGTCTTCCAGACTCTATAATATATCTCTCGAGATACAGATTTACGAGCCTGTAACATAGTATTAATCACGGAGTCAGAGAAACCTCTTTGACCAAGAATCAAGCGTTCAATCTCCATACCTTTAAATTTAAGGATTTCAGATCCGGATGGAAAAAAGGACCTTGCGACAGAAGGTCTGGTCTTAACGGAAGAGTCCATGGTTGGCAAGATGCCATCCGGACAAGATCCGCATACCAAAACCTGTGAGGCCATGCCGGAGCTATTAGCAGAACAAACGAGCATTCCCTCAGAATCTTGGAGATTACTCTTGGAAGAAGAACTAGAGGCGGAAAGATATAGGCAGGATGATACTTCCAAGGAAGTGATAATGCATCCACTGCCTCCGCCTGAGGATCCCGGGATCTGGACAGATACCTGGGAAGTTTTTTGTTTAGATGAGAGGCCATCAGATCTATCTCTGGGAGCCCCCACATTTGAACAATCTGAAGAAATACCCCTGGGTGAAGAGACCATTCGCCCGGATGCAACGTTTGGCGACTGAGATAATCCGCTTCCCAATTGTCTACACCTGGGATATGAACCGCAGAGATTAGACAGGAGCTGGATTCCGCCCAAACCAAAATTCGAGATACTTCTTTCATAGCCAGAGGACTGTGAGTCCCTCCTTGATGATTGATGTATGCCACAGTTGTGACATTGTCTGTCTGAAAACAAATGAACGATTCTCTCTTCAGAGGAGGCCAAAACTGAAGAGCTCTGAAAATTGCACGGAGTTCCAAGATATTGATCGGTAATCTCACCTCCTGAGATTCCCAAACTCCTTGTGCCGTCAGAGATCCCCACACAGCTCCCCAACCTGTGAGACTTGCATCTGTTGAAATTACAGTCCAGGTCGGAAGAACAAAAGAAGCCCCCTGAACTAAACGATGGTGATCTGTCCACCACGTTAGAGAGTGTCGAACAATCGGTTTTAAAGATATTAATTGATATATCTTCGTGTAATCCCTGCACCATTGGTTCAGCATACAGAGCTGAAGAGGTCGCATGTGAAAACGAGCAAAGGGGATCGCGTCCGATGCAGCAGTCATAAGACCTAGAATTTCCATGCATAAGGCTACCGAAGGGAATGATTGAGACTGAAGGTTTCGACAAGCTGTAATCAATTTTAGACGTCTCTTGTCTGTTAAAGACAGAGTCATGGACACTGAATCTATCTGGAAACCCAGAAAGGTTACCCTTGTTTGAGGAATCAAAGAACTTTTTGGTAAATTGATCCTCCAACCATGATCTTGAAGAAACAACACAAGTCGATTCGTATGAGACTCTGCTAAATGTAAAGACTGAGCAAGTACCAAGATATCGTCCAAATAAGGAAATACCACAATACCCTGTTCTCTGATTACAGACAGAAGGGCACCGAGAATCTTTGTGAAAATTCTTGGAGCTGTAGCAAGGCCAAACGGTAGAGCCACAAATTGGTAATGCTTGTCTAGAAAAGAGAATCTCAGGAACTGATAATGATCTGGATGAATCGGAATATGCAGATATGCATCCTGTAAATCTATTGTGGACATATAATTCCCTTGCTGAACAAAAGGCAATATAGTCCTTACAGTTACCATCTTGAACGTTGGTATCCTTACATAACGATTCAATAATTTTAGATCCAGAACTGGTCTGAAGGAATTCTCCTTCTTTGGTACAATGAAGAGATTTGAATAAAACCCCATCCCCTGTTCCAGAACTGGAACTGGCATAATTACTCCAGCCAACTCTAGATCTGAAACACAATTCAGAAATGCTTGAGCTTTCACTGGATTTACTGGGACACGGGAAAGAAAAAATCTCTTTGCAGGAGGTCTCATCTTGAAACCAATTCTGTACCCTTCTGAAACAATGTTCTGAATCCAAAGATTGTGAACAGAATTGATCCAAATTTCTTTGAAAAAACGTAACCTGCCCCCTACCAGCTGAACTGGAATGAGGGCCGTACCTTCATGTGAACTTAGAAGCAGGCTTTGCCTTTCTAGCAGGCTTGGATTTATTCCAGACTGGAGATGGTTTCCAAACTGAAACTGCTCCTGAGGACGAAGGATCAGGCTTTTGTTCTTTGTTGAAACGAAAGGAACGAAAACGATTGTTAGCCCTGTTTTTACCTTTAGATTTTTTATCCTGTGGTAAAAAAGTTCCTTTCCCACCAGTAACAGTTGAAATAATAGAATCCAACTGAGAACCAAATAATTTGTTTCCCTGGAAAGAAATGGAAAGTAGAGTTGATTTAGAAGCCATATCAGCATTCCAGGTCTTAAGCCATAAAGCTCTTCTGGCTAAGATAGCCAGAGACATAAACCTAACATCAACTCTAATAATATCAAAAATGGCATCACAGATAAAATTATTAGCATGCTGGAGAAGAATAATAATATCATGAGAATCACGATTTGTTACTTGTTGCGCTAGAGTTTCCAACCAAAAAGTTGAAGCTGCAGCAACATCAGCCAATGATATAGCAGGTCTAAGAAGATTACCTGAACATAGATAAGCTTTTCTTAGAAAAGATTCAATTTTTCTATCTAAAGGATCCTTAAACGAGGTACCATCTGACGTAGGAATGGTAGTACGTTTAGCAAGGGTAGAAATAGCCCCATCAACTTTAGGGATTTTGTCCCAAAATTCTAACCTGTCAGGCGGAACAGGATATAATTGCTTAAAACGTTTAGAAGGAGAAAATGAATTACCCAATTTATCCCATTCCTTGGAAATTACTGCAGAAATAGCATTAGGAACAGGAAAGACTTCTGGAATAACCGCAGGAGCTTTAAAAACCTTATCCAAACGTATAGAATTAGTATCAAGAGGACTAGAATCCTCTATTTCTAAAGCAATTAGTACTTCTTTAAGTAAAGAGCGAATAAATTCCATCTTAAATAAATATGAAGATTTATCAGCATCAATCTCTGAGATAGAATCCTCTGAACCAGAAGAGTCCAAAGAATCAGAATGATGGTGTTCATTTAAATATTCATCTGTAGAGAGAGAAGATTTAAAAGACTTTT